>NW_024468556.1:24969-316342 GCF_001632365.1 Laetiporus sulphureus 93-53
TTGATGGGACTTCCATCGACACTACGAATCTTGACTTCCTTCTGCGATTTGAGAAGATGAAGTCCTGCTTTCTTCGCAAACGATTCATTGATGAACATTCCTTTTGCTCCAGAATCGACTAAGGCTCTTGCTGGAATACTTCGGGTTCTTGTACCATCGTAATCTTTGAAGACGATATTGAGGTATATTTCGCTTCCTCGTTTGATATCGCCTCGTATGATTACTTCCTCGGGGACCGTTTCTTTATCTGGGTGCCACGAGATCCCAACGCGCACCCAATTCCAAAACCCTCTGGATCGTCTTTCTCCATGGGTGGTGGATATCGGCGTGCATATTCATATCTATCTGGGTTATCTCCAAATTCCAGAAGATTGTCGAGATGGGGCATCGTCATATTGCGTTTCTTAATACGGTCTCCTCGCATTTTGAGTGCATCTTCCCGTCGTATTCTGGCGAGTTCTTCTTTGGGGATGAATCTTCGAACCACATACTCTTCTTCTGAGTCGCTGGATTCATCCTTGGTTCGCCTGATTTTGCGAACTGTTTTGGTTTTAACAGGACGAGCTCTTCGCACCCTGTGAACAACCATTTCTGGTTCGGATACTTCTTCAGATTCCGATGATTCAGATTCTGATTCTTCCGATGATGAGGATTCTGATTCTTCCTGTTCCGACTCCTCCGAATTATCCTCAGAGTCGCTTTCTTCGACTCTCTTTACTCGTCGGCGTTTCTTCTCCGTTCCCTTGGAGTAAGATTTAGTCGGCTTGGAAGTCTTTCTTCGTCTGCCAGATCCGGAGTATTTCTTCGTCCTGGAATTGGACGTCTGGGTCTTGGCATATGAAGCTGTCTTTCCTGAGTGATTTGGTGCCGGATCGTATTCTGCATTTAGACATTGTGCGGCGACGTGTCCTGGCTTTCCACAGTTATAGCAGAGTCCATCCACAGAACGTTTCTTATGGGGTTTCTGGGGAGATCCGGTCAACGTCCATTGCGTCAGGGTCCTTCTCCGTCCTTCTTCCGCTTCCTGAAGAGCCTGAGATGAACTTGAAGATATTTGTCTTTCCGCTATGAATGTCCTGGAGGTCTGTGACCTTTCTTGCGGCCTTGCATGCTGCTGCATAGGTCGTCGGCAGATTTTCCGTGATGAAGACTTTTTCTGCAAGTTTCTCATTAAGGCCTCGCTTGAAGTGGATGAGTTTGGCGTATTCGTCGTCGATTTCGGCATATCGGTAGAGGATATCGAGATTTCCGATATATTCGTCGACGGTTTGTTTGTCCTGCTTGTATTTTCCTTCGAGAAGTACTTGCCAGGCTTGATCCTTGGTTGCGACACCTCCATACTTTTCGGTAAGCGTCGTCTTGAAATCCTGGTACGTCCCAAGATTGTTGTGTTTTGCCACTTGGTTGGCTTCCCATGACTCGGCCCACTTTCCTGCTGTGGATGAGGAGTCGATTTGGGAGAGGACGAAGGCAATTTTGCTAAAGTCGTCATTGTAGACTCCCGCGTTTGCCTGTAGGTATCGTTCCACGTTTCGGAGGAACGATGCATACTCTCGTTTGTCTCCCCTAAACTCCTTGATTTTTCCCATCTTCTTTTCTCGTGCCACTGGCTGCTTGGGGATTGCTCCCTGGTATTGTGCATAGAGTGCCAATGCTTGTTGGTAATCGTTCCAGACGGCATCGGTGCAAGTTCCGGGATGGACTGGTGGTCCGAGAGCTGGGTCATATCGTGCATGTGTCGCCATACTTCCTGAGAACTGGAAGCTACCGGTTGGTCTTGATCCGGTTGAAACCGAACGTGTGATTCCAGGCGCGTTGGGTAGGTGGGGTGGCTGGTCCCTTGTGAGATGTGTGATTCCTGGATAATCTGGTCGAGTAGTACTGTCCGAGATAGATCTCTCGAGCGGGACTGCTCTTGTTCTGAGAGGATTAACTGGCTGTAATCCACCGGTTTCCTGTGAACGCCCTTCCTGTCATTCAACTTGGATTGATTCTCCTCGTGGAAGTTCTGTTGCTTCGTCAAAGAGTCGTAGAGATTCTTCGTCAAAGTTTTCCCTTCCGCGAAGAACTTGTCTTATTTCTTCGATCTCACCCTCGAGCTGCTCTAACCTTGGGCGATCTGTTGGTTCGTAGGCTTGTCCTAGCCTGAATTGAAGTCGAAGTTGAACCGCTTCTGTCGACTTTTTGTCGTAGAGGTCTGTTAATTCCTCTGTGGTGGCGTCACTGAGCGTAAATGGTGGTACTTCTTCGTCAGAAGTCACCGGTCGTATTTCTGGGGTGGATTCCTCAGAGACTGGATCGTGTTCTCGGAAAGTAGTCGTTTTGAATCTTGTCTTGTCCTAAGATTCCTGGATTGCCTTCCCTGGGAAGGGCTTTAGCACGTCTTCAACGTGTGCCTCAGATGAGGGCTTCTCTTCTGGACTACCACTCGGGTAATCGCTGGAGCTTGAGTTCGTTCTGTAACAAAAACTCCGTGCTCCTGCCTTTTGATCTTGGTGGCCCTTAACCAATTGCGTACGTCTTTTGATTTGCCTGGTAACGTCAACCAGTCGGAGTCCTAGTCTCTTTTCTGACCTCGGATATCCTGTGCTCGCTTTTTAACGTGCCCAGCTAGTCACGTCGAACTCCTGCCTACTCCCGTTTGAGCGCTTGGTCGTTCTGGCTGTTGATTTCCTCTGCTTGGTGCCTATAACCAATCGTCCTTCCTATCTGCATTTTCTCGATTGAAAACCAGCCTCGGCAAGGTGTGGGTGCCTTCTTTCGGTGGCCCTTAACCGGCGTCTTCTGTATACCCAGCTCCTCCGGTGAGTGTGGGGCTCAAGTCGACACTGCCTTCAGCGGGTACCTTGCCGCAACAAGTACCCAGGTTCCGCTTCTCCGAGAATCTCCTGTCTGGTGAAGTACCGCCGCAACGGCTACTTCAGAGTGGTGCTCCCTGTTTTTCCCTCCTCGGGCGAAGTACTGCCGCAACAGCTACTTCAGAGTGGTTCTCCCTGTTTTTCCAAGTGGTGCAGAGGCCGCAACGTGCACCGAGTTCCCTAGAATTGGATACCCCTGTTTGAGGACTTGATGGAGTTGGTTTCTTCTGTAGCGTCCAAGTAGACCCCACTTCTTGTAAGTGGTTCTAAACCTAAACAGGTTGACCTATAGAAAAACCTCTTCCAAATGTTATGAAGCGTTCCCTGCTAGAACGTTCAGAACCACGTGTGCTTTCTCACACGTACTAGTCCACAGCGTGGACAGAGACTCAGATACCAAATATACCTGACGTCTCCAATAGTCAAGCAGACTATTAGCAGGGTTTATAGTGTGGTCAAGCCTAGTAGACGATATAGCAGTGAGGTCCTCACTCTACCCTTGCTAGGCCTTGGCCGCTACAGCTACTGCACGTTCACCCGCAGGTTACTAGGTTCGCTGTTCTGACTCTAGCAAGCATACGAGCTTACTACCTCTTGAGAGCGAGTACGATTGCACGAGGGTTCTAGAACTGAGAACGTTCAGAGTCACAGGTGGAAGAGGTTATCTTCCAGCTGCTGCTCCGCCCCTTTATATAGTCGCAGACCTATAGTCTGGGGTACTAGTACAAGGGGTCTCCTACAGCTATTCATAAGTAAATGAAATAGACCGAGACAAATACTAACCGCTGCGAGCCAAGTAATTGGCGAGCTAATGTTAGTACAGGTGAAATAGAAACCTGAAATGCGAAGGTCTAGTTTGCATGGCCTGAGTGAGTAAATCGTAAAAACGAAAACTGCTAACCCTAGCATATGTCCACAAGACCTATGAACCATAAATAGTAAGTGTCACGTGCAACGTAAACTGTCACGTGACCTTGAAGCGCTGAAACCGTAACATATGTAAGGAATCCAGTAGGTGCTTACCTCAGCCTCGATGTATGATGCGAGTGCTGAGGTAGCAGGAAAAGATCGAGCACGCTTGTGGCTACGTGATTACATAAGCAAACACGTGCGGAATGTCTAAGTCCGTGTCCCACTGGACATAAAGTCTGTATGACTTCCAACACTCTGTGATATAGCGCTAAATACGTGAGCAAAGTCAGGACGATCACTCACTGATCTGTGAAGGCAAGAAAGCCATTGTTGAGTGTTGTTGAGAACAAGGTAGAGCATGCATGTTACAGAACCTACTTAAATCTCATCATGAGATGTAGTCTACTGACGACATACAACAGGATCAATATATTCTATAGCTGGAACATTTACCATGATCTCTCGATGGGCGCTCAGTCGAAGCCTGCAGCAATCGAGCTGCAAATGAAATCCAGCCATTAGTCAATTAATTCTTGCAGAGAAAAAGTGCCATGGTCTCCAGGTGCACTCATTCATAAGGATGGTATTAGCAAAGTGAACTTAGTGGCAGAATCAGTGCATCAGGAAACCTCAAACTGGCTTGCAGCTCGACAGCCTGCTTTCTGACTTGTTCTCGCTAGTTATGGCTCATGTAAGCCAAAAGGTACATGATAATAAGCTTCCAACCAGGAGGATAGTTCTAAAATGAGCTGTCCTGAAACTTACTGTCTGTTTTGGTGATGGAAAGTGGATAAAAGAGTCATAAGCCAATTTGAGTTTTTCTGATGTGTGGTCAATGACAAGTGGCCTTTCCTAAATGGTCCTTCATAAGAGAAATATAGTCCAAGACTCATGAGAACACAATCAGCGATGTAGGCAAAAATTTTCAATTAAGCACAGGCGACATGACGAGTGAAGCTTGAGCGAGTAACTTGTGTGACTCACAGAGTCATGGAGTTGTGTCACAAGTGACCAGACACGTCTTTCTCACCATCACAGTTCTTGCATCACGTCCACAGCCACAGCTTGCATCCACCTCACCAACGTAACATTCGATGTTTCCCTATTCTAGTCATGTGAAGTATGCTATGATACGAAATCTGTGAAGTGGCATACAAGGGATCGGCTTAAAGTTCCAGGTCAGTTTGACGTCCTCGCTCTTAGGGGTACCTGCTTTGGGGTTCTACCTCGGAGCACCATTGTCTCCCCTAGGCAGACCTATAAAATCATCTTTTCTAAGAGAGCGACGACAGATGATATTAAGGTCTGCTTCAAAATGTGCCCTTCAACCCGTAGTACACACTTTCGATGACGTGTCACCCCATTTTGAAAATGCTGAGACATGCGGAAGGATGCCGTTGACATGCCACTGATGGCAGCTGGCTTCTCCCAGATCTCATCGAGCATGCCTGAAACTCCCAAGTCCAATGCATGAATCTGTACAATGACCTGCAATGACTCTGTGATTTTGAGACATGTCTACGAGATCTCTTGATTATAGCTCATTGCTGCCTCTGATGCCATGAGCCATGCTGTCTGTACCGATAGTGATTTACCAGCATAGATGATGATGCATCAAGTGAAGTGTTTCTTGATTGTGCGTGTCCCAATTGAGTGAGTTGAAGACACGAATGTGCTTGTTGTGGTCTTCTACATCATCAACTTTGTTCCATAGATAGGTCGCTACTCGATGACCATGGCTGATAGTCTTGCAGAAGATGATGACATGGTGCTGCTCTTCTAGAACCCAGTCGAGCTCTGGGAATTGGTACACATTTGCACCAGATATTTGGGTATGGAAGATTCATTCGATGTCGTAACGAGCATTCAAGTGATGAATCTGATGGTACTGACCCACTTTGAGTCCAAGAAATCCACAGACAGACTCTGTAGGCAAGCCTGGACATAGTGTCACTGTTAGGGCTATGATCACTGGTGATCCTGGAAATTGCATGTGAGCAGAGCCTATTTGTTTGAAAGCGGCACGGAATCGCATCCCCCAGTGCTGGAGAAGGTGAATTTTATCCACTCCAAGTGTCATTACGTGTGTGCTGAATGACTTGTCTGCAAGCAAGCACTCAAAGCCCTTGCTCATCAGTTGCTCCAGCATTAGCAGAATGACCTCCACTCCAGACAAAGCTGTCTTCCAGAGGTTCTCGCCTCTATGGCTAGCTTGCTGTGTTGTGTCAGAATTAATCACCAGCACCGATAATCCAATGGCCATGAATTTGGGTGCATGTATGCTATGATGTCAGTGCTTTATATCACTGTCAGTTTGATTACTATTGACCATATCATCTTCGAGAGACTTTGTGGGGCAGACAACCAGTATACATGTAACATGGTGATGCCTTGAATGTGTGATGCAACACTTCAATGGGACAATGCGATGGGTTTTGAGCAAATGCGTGAGCAACCAGCAAGTACATGATAAAGAATCCTGTCTTGCCAGAGCCTGTAGGAGTAATCGCAACAACATCTGTTCCTTTGAGAGCTTTTGCTACGCCTTCAAGCTGGTAGTCGTGTGGGTCATAGGGTAGACTACATGCCAGTATATCTTATAGCAAAGCATGACCTTGGGGTGAATTGAAAGTGGATGGTTGTGTCACAGTTTTTCCATGACTCAGCACGGAGCTCCGAAGGACCTTGTAATATAACACATGCATCTGAGTAGACTAACACATGTACCTAGTATCAGGGATCTTACACCCAGTCATGGGGTACTACCCTAGGCATATATATACCAGCTCAACTGAGGGGATAGCTCCTCACTTTCGAGTTGGCTTGTTCACTGCAATCTTTCGAACAAGAGCAGTACCTTCACAGGTAGTCTTCGCAAGGGAAGGATAGCACTAAGTGCTCATCTGGTCACATAACTCGAAAGTACTCCTCTTGGACTGTGGGCACCAGTTGTAGCCTCAGTTCACTATACCTTGACAATCATCTATCACCACTCGACGTCGACAGGGCCAGTGTCCTATATGTCCAAAACCCAACACCTCACCTACCCAAGCCAACAGTAGTAAGTAGAAGACTGGAGTTATCACCATCGGCTGCATCCAGGGCATTAGCTTATCCACCTATGAAGTGCCTCCCGCACGTCGTAGTGTTGCCTCAGCACACGCCAACCCGTGCACTAGCAGTGTCATCTCTACATCAAACGTTCTGTTTGACACTGACTCTACCAGCATAAACCACTTCCAAACATGCCGCATCAGAGTTATATGTCACTGTAGGGCCAAGACACCTGAAGAATTCTATGAGCAGCAGCCCGAGGCTCTGCCAAGACCACGCCCTCAACTGCGGGCACTGCACAAATTCCACGAGGATCTGACAACAGCTACCTACAT
This sequence comes from Laetiporus sulphureus 93-53, assembly GCF_001632365.1. Classification (NCBI taxonomy): domain Eukaryota; kingdom Fungi; phylum Basidiomycota; class Agaricomycetes; order Polyporales; family Laetiporaceae; genus Laetiporus; species Laetiporus sulphureus. Next base: position 32,129 of record NW_024468556.1, read on the forward strand.
CCATGCTGCAACTGGTAGTCACTGGACGTACCCTCTAGCTCTACACATCATATCCACCACTCGCATCACTGGCACCAAGAAACAGGTGGACCTACTTCTCACCAAGCAGTACACCAGGAAGCTCGACAAGCAGGACATACTTGTCCTTCATGCCCTCACTGCCAAACTTACCCAGCTGTGAGATGACATTGCCACCTATAAGCTTCCCTTCATACACCAGCACATAGCATGCGCCTTTTGTGACTACGTATCTGCATGAAAGAAGGAAGGAGGAGAAACATGCTGGATAGTGAGGGATATCATCCAGAAGTACAGAAAAGGACTCGAGAGAATGGGCAGGGTCTTGTTATAGTACCTACATGTCAGATGGCAAATACGAGTACACCGAGTTGAACCCCACCACCTTGCTTATTGACAAACTAGTACAAGCTTCCCCTGAGGAAGAAAGAAATAGGTTAGATGGCATGCTAGCCCTCTACTAAAACTATTCCGCAACTTCATACTATGAAGTCTACCACGTCAGCACACTCAAAGTATATGATAACTCGGACTGGAATGAGGTTGCGGTGATATGCTTTGATGCCACCTCCCTATGGTCTGTGGTCAGGCAGTACCGATCACTTCGTTGCAGAGTGAGGTGAGTATCAACCACTCTGCTCTGTCTCTGATGGCACGATGGTACAGGGAGATGACTCTTTTCTTGAAGGGTGCGAGGCCTGCAGGTTTCTTGCTACCAGACTCTGAGATGTGGTTGTTATGGATGGTTGGTGTGTGAGTGGTGGATGAGGGCGTCGTCCGAAGTGTGTGGTCGAAAGGTACAATGCAGATGGCTTCATTTGGCTGGCTAGCCTTCTGACTGGGGCTAGGGCAGAACTCTGGCTTCAGGCACGTGTGTGTTACTGTTTTGAGGAATGAATGTCCCATGTTATGTCAGTCGCATGCTTCAAATTGATTGCAAATGCTGCTTGAGCACCAACGGATTGTTCGCAGATTTGCTGGGTGCGATCGTTCAGACCGGGTGTCCGTCTCAGCACTAGCAGTTTTTTGTTTGAGGTTGTTGATGTTTTGTTCACAAATCGACCCCGGCGCTTGTTTGCTGATTGCAAATATGAATTGGACACCTAATCTGGACTGTGAGAAACAAATCTCTAGAATGAACCTCGCTCATCTGCTACTGCTGGATTTGGCTGGACTTCGTTCAGTGTGTTCGATCACTTCGTTCCCTATAGTGCATGACTGCTAAAGTCTTCCTGGCTCCGATAGAACAAGTTAATCGATGGACTGTGCGTAAAAGACCGTACTGAGCCTAGGTGATCGCCTATATCCCTGGGCTTGTGGCGCGAGTCGTTCGTAGCACAAACTTCATTAACGAAGTTATTGAGGTCAATAGAACACAATTTAATAGTGAAGCAATTAGACAGATATCAAAGATGAGATGTGTAGAGTGGAGTAGGACTGTGGAGGTGTGGAGAAGTCTGCTGCTGCGATCCCTTTTTCCTCTCTACTTCTCCTGATCGCCAATTGTGACCAGGTTTATATACTAAGATGGACAGCTCATTGCCAAACTGTTAATTGCTATGGAAGGTGTCCGTGCTCTGCTTCCAGAGACTAGAAGCATATCTGAAACACATCTGAAATCTGAAACTTGTAAGAGAAAAGCAGCCTGTTAATGCCGTAACTAATACCCTGCTACTGCTATGCTCATTCGAGCAGTTCATCCTCGATCATCGGTACTGCCTTCACTCCTCAGTTCTTCTGAAAGGCGCACCAGGCTGCAGCTGCCTTCCCGACCATGCCTCGCTCAGTCGAGACTGTCTTTGCCAGCTTTGACCACCTCGTGTAGTATGCATGTCTCGGAGGCAGTTGGTATGACAAAGGATCGGTTGGCCATCTGGGCTTGGCCTGCTGCTTGCCTCATGCTTCATGCTCAGCCTGTTCCCACGCTCATCATCTCCTCCCCACTTCGATCTTGACCATCCTCAGGCAATCATAACCGCATTGCCCCCCCTCTCCTTCTATCTTGGCTTGACCTCCTCGTCACCATGCTGATCAATTTGATGGATGCGCCGGAATTTCCCCTTATTGAGTACCCTACTCAAAACATCCTGTTCCTTCTTTGCCTGTTTGAGGTGCTCTTGGACACCGTTCTCTGCCTTGAGGGTGAGGAGCCACTCTGGCATTACTATCTTGTCTCCACTGATGACTTTGTTTGTGATGGCACTCCCTCGCCGACCAGCTTCAATGAAGAATGAGGTGCATTTTTTTCCAAGCTGAAAGATCGGTCGGTACATGCCAAATGTTACCAGACTAGATGCTGGACCTGATCTGGCTGCCCCAGGTCATGTTAGCTCATGCTATGGGCACTCATGGCCGCTTCGTTACTACTGCAGTGCAAATGGTCCTTGACCGATATGCCTTGTTCACCAAGCCTGACTGGCTACCGTGGTTGTCTTTCGTGAACATCGATCAGATCACCTTACTAAAGTGAAAGTGCTTGTTTCTTGCGAGTGAGCCTGTACGGTCCCCAGTGGTGGCCAAGTCAGCTTTCGATGATCTATATATCAAAGCTTTAGAGCAAACTATAGATGGTGATACTGCTTGACAGATGGCTAGCAATAGATGGCTGGTGATTGACCCCACCGATTCATCCATTCATGACCTGCACTGCCCGACGACTCCTGTCACAGTGGAGGGTATCTGCTTTCTTTTTACCCAGCTGGGTATTAAATGCAGTGAACTCTACCCTCCGTTGGGGTTTGGTATGGTGATGGCTTCCTTTGGCTTAATGTTTCTGGGGTTCTCTGTCCGAACGAAGCCATCGACTGGTACTCCCCTCTATGGCTCTTCCCCTGTGTGGCTTGCACCTGAGTGCTTCACCCCACAGCCAGATTTTGTGACTATATGCAGGCAATTGCAGTGTCATGCCGTGCACTCTCCTGAACTCCTCTCTGGTGATTCTGAAAGTGAGGATGGCAGTGTCACACCTCTACCCCCTGTGGACGATGATTCTGATCCGGTAGCACCGGATGCATTGTCCGATGATGTTGGCCCATCCGTTTCTCGTGTGGTTCCTGCACCTGCAAATATGGATACCAAGCATCGCACCGGGCTCCTTCTGGCCTATCTAACCGCAAATTGGCCGAAGATCCCTGCCTACGACCAGTCAGCCTTGATCTGGTTCAACTGAAAGAGATGCACTCCTGGCCCAGTATGTTCGTTAATGCTGTCATCATTATTGCGCAACTGGTGACCATTTGTCCCTAGTGTCTTCTGTGCAAGGGGAATTCGTTCCCTTGCTTTTTCCTCACTCACCCCACATGCTGCTTATTCTGTTCCACACATGGTCATGCGTGCTCTGGTCCAGTACAGGCCTTAGATTGCCCTGGTTTGTCGGATGCTCTGCTCGGTGATCGATTGCTTTGTTCTAACACCCTTGCCTCCCTCAGCCAACTTCTCTACTGAGGCTGTCCTCAGTGTGTTTCAGGATGTCAGCCTGACTCCGCTTGACTCCTTCTTCATGGAGAGGTTCACGAGTATGGCTTTTAAGTGAAAAATTAACGAATTTGAACTTGTGATAAAGGCCCTCTATTATATCACCCAATGCCTTTCTTCTGGGTTTGACATGACCACGGCGATCCAGAAGGCCATCAAGAAGTGCAGCCCAGAAATTCTGGCCTTGCCTCATTCGAACTCGTCACTTGACCCAGCCCCTGAGCAGCTCGCTCCCCAACCTCATTCTACCTGTCTGGTCCTTGCGACGGGTTTCGCTGTTTGGTATGTAAAAGTTGGGTCAAGTAGCCAGCGTGACAAATCTGAGGGAGATGACAGGAAAGACTTCAAATCATTTCCTACCTCCTAGACCATGTCATTCTCTTCTTATTCTATTAGTCATCTGCCTGTACCAGTACACTGCTATCTAGCCCATTTCCCTTGTAGCATTTGGTCGATGCTTCATTTGTCAGCCTTGATCCTGGGCCTCTGCAGGCCTGGGCAGCATGAGTCTGACTCACCCTGGTGATTGGTCTCGAGCGGACTTGCTTCTGCCCAACTCTGACCCCGCTCCTGCCTTTTAGTTACTTGCTCACCTCGTTAATTGCCCTTCACCCCTCTCACTGCCATCGAGTTCGTTATGCCTCCCTCTCATTCATCATCTCCTGCACCTGACACCCTCATGCCCTTGGCAGTTGCTGAGCCTGTGACCTCTGCCGTGGATGCTCCACCCGTTATCAAGCTTTTGCTTCTGGAGCTCAGCCCTCACCTCCCTTTATTGTCTGTCATCGTGGTCTCTCTGCCACCTCCTGTTGTCAAGGAGTCTACCCCATGGGTGACCTTCACCTCACCTGGTGAAGAGCTTGCCATCGAGGGCCACGAGTCCTTGTGTGCTAGCTTCCTCAGTCACTTACAGTTGTCAGAGATGACACCTCTATGTGCACTCGAGTTGGTGCACAAGATTCACCGCCTGCTCATACATCTTGTGAGTCCACTTTCTGGATTCTGCTGGCTAACCACCCCATCGGCTACAGAAAGAGACTTTCAAATTGTGCAACTCTGATTCGGACATTGATTCTTGCATGGCCAGCTACATCCAGGCACTTGGACCAGTTCTTGATTCCTTTGCTACTGTCGACTGGTTGCCTCAGGGCATCCTGTTTCTTAGCCCTTTGCACGTGCAGGAGCTACTCCTGGAGTGCTCGCAGGTGAGCATCTTCTTCTCTGTCAACCCCTTTTCCCTGCTAAACCTGCTTGTAGGTTCAATGTCATAGGCTCGTGTCTGGCATGGACACCATGAGTCGATCTCATGACATCCCTAAAGGCAGAGCACTGCCAGTTACTTGGGATACCCTCGACTTCCTTTCTTCAGCTTCTGATACCGTTCCTCCTGAGGCTCCGGCCAGTGTGCAGACTAGCCCTTCAATCACCCATGCTGTGAAGGCTGAGCCTGTCCTCCTTCCTGGATCTGCTGAAGCTAAACCTGAGGTGTTCGTCTTCTTGATGGGCCTCGCTCCAAAGCCAAAAGCAAGTTTCATGTTTGCTCACCTACCTCTTCCCCTGTTGCCTTCTTCATCTGTAACTTCTCATGACCAAGAGATTTCATCTGAAACTGAAGCTGCATTGGTTCTTGTGATGCCCAAGGCCCACAGTCCTCCATATCACACCACCAAGTCTGCTGCCATCAAGCGCCTTCATGTTGAGTCCAGTGAGGGGGAGTCCGAACCAGATGTCTCTAGTGATATGGAAATGGTGGAGGCCGCACCCGTCGTTACTGCAGTTGCAGTGGCTTCTTCTGCTAAGGACCCTTCGGCAAATCCTCCATTCTTCATTCAGAACCCAGCACACCTGCCGATGTACCTTCTGGCCTGGCACGCGCCCATGCATGCCATTTTGGCAGGTTGCTCCACCTTGTGCTCATTCTGTGGTGACTGACTTTTGGGCTTGCATGCCCTCCTTGTTCACAGTGCTACCACTGCTTCAAGCAGGGCATTCCGAATTTGTGCTTTATGATGGAAAACAAACTGCAGTGCCTTAAATGCCAGTGCATAGGCCAGCCATGCTGCTTCTGAAAGCTCAAATCTTCACCCATCGCTGCTGACGTCGAACACTGGGTCACCCTTTCTGACATTTACAAGGCCCATGGTTGGTCTGTTCCAAACACCCCAATGTCTGAACAGTGCGAGAGCTATTCCTGAGTGGTGAAATTCAACGAGATGTATAAGACGATGAATATCGAGTTCCATGCATTCAAGGCTCATTGAGGTGCCTCAGTTATGGAGGACAAATTATACGACTGGCTGATGTTGCACAGTCCAATTCTTTGTACGTATCCCCCACTTCGGTGTTCTTTCCTACTAACCACTTGTTGTCCTGCAGTCTCAGCTAGGGACCCTGTCACTGGTTAGCCCAACCCTGAGATTGCTGAAACCATCTCGGAAATGATCGTGCAGAGCATGCTGCTCGATAAGCTCCTTCCTTGGATTCACAAGGCCATGCGAGAGTTGCAGAATGCGGACACCGCTTCCTTTTCCCACAAGTCAATGTGTTCTTCATTCAAGCCTCATCTGGTTGCTACTTCCTCGGCCCCTACTGCTGGCCCTTCAATGGTCCTTGCAGCTGCTGCCACACCACTGCCCCTTCCTGCTGATGCGGAGTCTCTGGCCACCTTCATCAAGGCATTTCAGGAGCAGGATCATGAGAAATGCTGGGCTTGCAAGGAGGTCTGCAAGGCTCACAAGGAGCAGAAGTTGCATTAGAGTAGCTCATTGTCTAGCATTGTCTGTTGTCCTTTCCGTGCTCTGGGCCCAACACGGCCATATAATAGTTGCTGTATCATAGTCCCCACATCACAATATAAATTTCTGTGTGCTCGAATATTCACGTGCCAACCATATTAAGTGTGGTCTCTCATATAAGGTAAAAAAAATGTTGCTTCCCTGGTCTTGATCCTATGTACACATTCACAGGTTGACTCAGTCTGGTTCACCTCCTATCCATCTTCTTTGTCACCGGCTCATTTATTTCCGCTTTGTTCATTGTCACTTTCTCCTTGTTCTTGTTCTTCCTCCTCATCCCCTGGCTCTTCTGCCTTCTTTATCTCTTCTAGTTGTTTCTTTGTTACATCCAATACTTCTTCTGGCATGATGATCTTCTTCCTAGCTAGGAATGGGATGACCCGAAATGCACCAACGGGCTGATCGAGCATGGCGCCATCTAATTTGGCCAGTACATAGGCTCCTCCCTTGTTACGCAGTAGAACCACGTATGGCCCAATGTACCATGGTCGCATCTTCCAGTTTAATGCCTTCTCAATCTGCGTGAACTGCACGAGAACGAGATCTCCGTTCTTGAAGTCAAAATCTTTGACCTTAGTAGGATGGTCCTGCTCGTACCTCCTGGCTGCCTCTCAACATGCTTCGTAGACTGCATTGTGGATATGTTCAACTTGAGTGCATCGCTTCTGCAAGGCGATCACTCAGTAGGATATTAGGTCAGTCAACAAAAGCATCATTGATGGAGCTGGTGTCAGATAGGTTGCTTCGACAATGTCTAACGGGAGGATCGGGTGCGTTCCTGTTACTGCAAAGTATGGTGAACACCCCATCCTTCTCCTCATCGTGATTTGTTCAGCCCAAAACACTGAGTATGCAGCCTGACTCCATTTTCGTTCTTCGCCATCCACTGCCTTAAACAGGCTTTGTCGAACATCAAAATGCAGTTGCTCAACAATCCTGTTCGCCCTGGAATTATAGCTGCTGATACGAATGTGTTGGATATGGTACTTTTGTTCGATGTATCTGAGTGCCTTGACGAATGGAGCACCGTTATCGGACACAATTTCTGAAAGTGTGCCCCAATGACATAGAACATCTTCAAAGTGCCAATCATCAATCGCCTTTGCTGACTTCTGCTGAAGCATTCAGAACTCTGGATAGTGAGTTAGAGAGCATCGTTCCTGTATGATGTACTTGAACCCATTCGATGGTGGCATATACATTGTATCGATGTAAATCTTCGTGAAGATTGGTGCTGATACTGCGATGACCAGTGGAATGACGATCTGACAAATCTGTTGTTGCTGGCACAAGATGCGAGTATGAATATACCATGCTGCATCTGCTTTGATATCTGGCCACTAGAATTATTCTTGGACTAGAGTACGTGTAGCGAAGACTCCTTTGTGTCTGCACTCATCATGACATCCTTTGAGCACTTCCAGATGCTTGTCCCCAGACCCAACTAGTTTGTGGGCTCCCTGAGGGTCCTTGTGCCAAAGCTTTTAGTTACGCATGAAGAACTGGGTCACATATCGGAGAAGTCGTTGGTACTGTGCATTCAACAGGTCCGGTGGCCATCCAGGTTTTCGCAACCACTGGTGTGCTTGCTCCAGCAGCTTGTCATTTCGTTTTGCCTGCTCACTGCGCAGTACATCAGCATAGGTTACTTTATCCTGAGCAGGTTGTTCCTCCTTGGCTGCTTCGTCCGATACGAACATTGCGTGCACATGTGACGATGGCTTCAGTAATGTAGCCTGCATTCAGAATTGCAAAATGGGCTGGTCCCCCTCCTCCCCACTTTTAATGTGAACATCTCCATTCACTGACTGTGCTGTAAGTGGAGGTGGTGTTGGGTGTCGCAGAATGTGATGCAAGAAGCCATTGACCTGATTGATCCAGTCATCGAAGTCCTCATTGTCATAGGTGTTGTCAAGTGTATCGTCAGGCTGTGGGGGTCTGCATGACAATTCATCTGGGTCGTGATTCACACCTGGTACATGAACGAGCTTGAAATGGAACATGAGGATTGCAATGATCCACCGATTGATACTGGTGGAGGGTGCGATGTCCAGACGCTTCAGCATTCCCTTGATATAACGAGCGTCCACTTCGACTATCAGTTTCCATATGCCAATAAGATAAATCTTCAATGCTCGTAGGGCATGAAATAAACCGTAGAGTTCGAGCTTGGGCTGGCTGAAATGACTTTCTCATTTGTTGAGCGTGATCGAGCTGAACCGACTAAAGTACTGGACTTTCAGCTTTTCTGGCATGCACTGGCAAAGTTGGTATCTGACCGCAATGTTCGAAGTGTTGACTGCCAGAATTACAGGTGCTTCGGAGTCATAGTCAATCGCTCATAGTGCTGGTGACTCTAGCAGTGCTGCCTTTAGATCCTCTATCGCAGTGATCTGTTCTTCGCCAAATGCGAATGGAACGTTCTTTTACATGAGCTTGACCAAAGGATTCGCTCACTTCGCAAAGTTCCATATGAAGATTCTAGTGACCCCGATGGTTCCTAGAAATGCTCGAACCTCTGAGAGGTCTTGACAGGGCCCCCAGTTCTTAATGGAGGCAATGCGTGATTCGTCCGGTAAATGCCCATTCACTGTGCACCTATGGCCTATGACCATGATCTCCGCACTGCACAATGTAAGTTTCGTTCCTGAAAACATGCCTCCCGCATACTTCATGTGCTGAATCACTCGATTCAGGTTCTGGAAGTGCTCCCACACAAATCGTTGAATACTGGGATTTTCAGGTATAGTCTCAAATGAACCATCCGGTCATTGATACTGTGATGTGGGTCCCTTGACAGGCACATCATCGATGTATGGAATCATAACATTCGGTATCTTGGGCTGAAGGATATAGGTGACATTGTTGTGAAAGATAGGGACTAAATTCGTCCATCCCATTGGCAGTGTTGCTAGCCACAGGGCCCCGATCAGTGTCTGAAATGTAGTGAGATCTCACGAGGACTCCGCAATGAGGTGTTCGTCATAGCCAACATAGAGGTCAAGCATCACCCCACACGCTTTTCCACTGAACTGTTCAGTCAAATGCTCAGGCATTGGCATTACTCCTGAATGCCAGATCATCACCGCATTGAGTGGTTCTAGGCTATGAACCAATCGTAAGGACTTCCCGTCCTTCTTGACGACGCAGAACCACTTCAAGCGATACGATGAATTTGAAGATTCGTAGACTCTGGCTGCCATCTTCTTTCGAATTAGAGTGCAAACTTCATTATAGATGTCTGGGGGTATAGGTATATTATGTTCGACCCACAGTGTGTGTGGAATGACTGAAAAATCGATCAGAGGGAAATATTCAGGCTTGAAACAGCCCCATTCCATATCGTTCCAGGTGAAGGCTCGATTATAAATGCGCATAAAATAGTGCATGAGCTCATGTTCCTGATCCCATAAAAACCTTGTGGCATGAATATGGTTTAAAGCCTCCATCCGTTCCTGGGTATAACGTCCTTCCGGCGCAAACAGTGGAGACATCGTCGGTAATGAAGGTATCTGTGCGAGAGGATCACCCGTGATCCTCCACATAATTCTAAATGATTCTGGTGCAGTGGTCAAGACCGGCTTTGTCTTTGATGCGACTGGCTTATATTTCTTCTTTGTGGCTGCAAATGCTTTTGCTGGCTGCTTCGTTGACGTGGACCTTGCTGGTGTTGCCTTCGGTGACACAGAATTCGTAGGACTAGAGGCTGACTTTGAGACTGATTGACTGAAAAATAACTGAGAGAGATGTGATGCTGGAATATTACTGGATGATGTAGATGGGGAATATAAGAAACTGATAGCTGAGAGTGCCCCTTTCGAGGCCTGGATGTAGCGCGATGTGATAATGATGTGATCGGAGGATACGACTGGGGTATATGTGATGATTACTGGGTCCTGATTGAATGCCTGTTCAATGAGTATGGCCAGTGCATCTTCTGCACTGTGTGTATCCTCCACTAGTGAAAACCCTGTTCACTGAATTTATTATGAAACTTCGGAGGACCACGCAGTACCGTAGGTATCGTTGTGACCTGTCCAGTATTGGGACACATGATCATGATGGTCTGCTTCTCATCGAAGAAGTTCTTGACGACACTCTCAGTGAGCACATCAAATGGTCTGCCCAATAGTATGTCGTATGCTGCTGCATGGATAACATGGATCTGGAGATATAAAACGATCTCTCCGATCTGAAATGGTATGTTGCGTATGATACTGAGAGACTGATTGACTTCGCCATTCATGGACTGCATATTCAACTTGACCGTAGGATCATAAATAAGTCTTAGAGCATGGCATACATTCTCTGACATCACAACAATCTGGCATCCTGGGTCAACGATGGCCTCGACATTCTCCTTGTTGTCAACAAGGTTAAAGACCAAACGTACTGCATGTGACTCCTTTGCCACCATAAGCTGGTCTGGCTCACTGTGCTTGTGGATATGACATAGGTAAACTTTGTAGGGATCTGGCACTATTGACCCGTTCAACTTTAGTGGCTCGCCACCGCAGGTAAAGTTCGCTGATGCCTTCAGTGCATATTCTTCATCCACGACCTCCTCAACTGATGCGCTCGTAACCTGAGATCCTGGCTGAACCATTTTTGGTGTGCAGGCCTCATGATATTTTGAGCGTACACCGGGTGAGATTGAGAGTAGTTCCTCGAGTGACACTGAGATAGCCGACGACTTCATAGACCTTTCGAAGACTTCATCCGCTAGCTTCAGCTAATAGACTGGAGGCATTGTGTGATATGCCAGGGCCTGTCCTCTGGGTGGAGGTGCCCCATAGTTACGCTGCATGGATGGGACATAGGTGGCATCCCATACTGCTTAATAAGGATGCTTCAGGATGACTGCTTCATCTTGCTGGCTCATCGAAGCTTTCGATACCTTCAAGGGCTCTGCTGCTCGAGTCAGCTCTGGCTGTGCTACTGGCTGAACAGGTGGTGCTGGCTGTGCTGGCTTCAGTGGTCTGTGTATCTCGACTCTGTCAAACACCTGTTTCTTTTGTAGACTGAGCACTTCACGTTCGAGGGCCTGGATGTGCTGTTCACCCATTAACGAGAAGGTGCTGGCCTTTTCAACTTTGAATAGGTTCGTGGCTGCTGATATCGAGGCTTGTGCAACTCCGGGACCTATGCCTGCTGCATTCTGTCTCTATGCCACTCGTAGATGCGATCTCAGATGGTAAGACCTGGGATGTTCTGAGGAACGAATGCTCCGTTTAGAAAGACGACCTTTCCGTCCATGTTCCTCAGACACTTCCTGCTCTTAATGTCCTCCTCGACATGCTTACACGTCCTGATCATGCCACCTGATTCCCCACAATAATGGCAATAGCTATTTGGAGGTGCAGTCCTGTACGTTTGCCTTGCACTGGTGCTGCAGTGCTCAGGTTGGCCTTTATTCTGGCTGTTGCATTTGTAGACATTGCTGTGAGCGTCTGGACCAATTTCATGAGGCTCTCGATGAGTAATGATATGTCCTCCACTTTGATTGCAGCTGTCCCTCCTTCAGCCTTGATCTCTGCTTTCACTACGCTCCCTCCGGTACTTGCTGAAGGTACCGTCGCGGTGCCATGTAGAACAAACTTTGCTGCATCGTAAACATTGTTGACATTGTATGGGTCATCTGGGTAGTGGTCGGGCTGCTTGAGCTGCAGTCTCTGTGATATCCTGATTCACAACTCGGGCTGAAACCCTCTGATGAATGCACAGTTTTCTTCCAAAATGGAAATGTGGTTCTTGCTGATCAGGAACATAGTGATCGCTAGGAACTCCCAGTGGTATGCTCCGAGTTCTGAAATGTTCTGGATTCTTAGTCTAGAATGCTCACCTATGAGCAAATCCATGTCTCTAACCTCCCATTTTTGCTCGTTATCGGCCCCTGGATACAGCACTTGGATTCGAGGCTTAAATTGTGTATATGGAATGAGAGGGTAGTCATAGCCAGCTAGGCTCGAGATGAGATCCGTGACATCAATGGGCAAGTATCGGATTACCCATTTCTTCTTTTTGACCTTGTCAGTAATGCTGCAACATGCGAATAAGATTTCGAGATCATCGAAGTAACGGAATAATGTGCGTGGGTGATCTGGATCAAACATTGGTGCTGAACGATCTCCTCGGAATGGCATTTGATAGGTTACCGTGGCTGCCATCACAATGATAGGTCCTATCGAAGTAGTCATTGGTGAAGTGTGTGTGGAATTTACTGGAGAAGTGACTGGAACTGGTGATGGGACTCGTGAAAGCAATGCTAGTGCTGCCTCGAGCTCATCAAGGAGTGATCTTCCTTCTGAGATCTCATCTGGTATGCTTGGTGAGCGTGAAATGTGAACTGTTGCAATGTTCGACGAAAGCGGTGTGAGATCGAAATCACCACCGAAGATCTCGAGATGATTGCCTCGGGTATCTCGTTCCCTAGGTGATGAAAAGCGTGATGAAGATTCTGAAACAGATCTCAGCTCGTAGTTTGTCAAGTGTAGTCAGCCTTCTTTGCCACATTCGAAATCTGCTTGCTGAAATTCTAGAAGCTGGGCAAGCCTGCTATTAAAGAAGGAGAAGATGCTCTTCCTGTTCATTTCAGTAATGGCTGCGAGTCTGGTGCAACATAAACCTGCTACTAAATCTGACCTCTGAAACCCCTCGTGGTGGGCTCCAGTATGATATGCTCTGATGCCATCTCCCTATGATCCATGGTCAGGCAGTACTGATCACTTCATTGCAGAGCGAGGTGAGTATCAACCACTCTGCTCTGTCTCTGATGGTGCGATGGTACAGGGAGATGACTCTTTTCTTGAAGGGTGCAAGGCCTGCAGGTTTCTTGCTAATGGACTCTGAGACATGGTTGTTATGGATGGTTGATGTGTGGGTGGTGGATGAGAGCATCATCCGAAGTGTGCGGTCAAAAGGTACGATGCAGATGGCTTCATTCAGCCAGCTAGCCTTCTGACTGGGGCCAGAGCAGAACTCTGGCTTCGCGCACATGTGTGTTACTGTTTCGAGGAATGAATGTCCCATGTTATGTCAGTCGCATGCTTCAAATTGATCGCAAATGCTGCTTGAGCACCAATGGATTGTTCGCAGATCTGCTGGGTGTGATCGTTCAGACCAGATGTCCATCTCAGCGCTAGCAGTTTCTTGTTTAGGGTTGTTGGTGTTTTGTTCGCAAATCGACCCCGGCGCTTGTTTGCTGATCGCAAATATGAATTGGACACCTAATCTAGACTGTGGAAAACAAATCCCTAGAATGGACCTCGCTCATCTGCTACTGCTGGATTTAGCTGGACTTCGTTCAGTGTGTTTGATCGCTTCGTTCCCTACAGTGCATGACTGCTAAAGTCTTCCTGGCTCCGATAGAACAAGTTAATTGATGGACTGTGCGTAAAAGACTGTACCGAGCCTAGGTGACCACCTATATCCCTGGGCTTGTGGCGTGAGTCGTTCGTAGCGCAAACTTCGTTAACGAAGTTATCGAGGTCAATAGAATGCAATTTAATAGTGAAGCAATTAGACAGATATCAAAGATGAGATGTGTAGAGTGGAGTAGGACTGTGAAGGTGTGGAGAAGTCTGCTGCTGCGACCCCTTTTCCCTCTCTCCTTCTCCTGATCACCAATTGTGACCAGGTTTATATACTAAGACAGACAGCTCATTGCTGAACTGTTCACTGCTATGAGAGGTGTTCACGTTCTGCTTCCAGAGACTAGAAGCATATTTGAAATGCATCTGAAATCCGAAACTTGTAAGAGAAAAGTAGCCTGTTAACACCGTAACTAATACCCTGCTATCGCTACGCTCGTTCGAGCAGTCTGTCCTCGATCATCAGTACTGCCTTCACTCCTCAGTTCTTCTGAAAGGTGCACTGGGCCACAGCTGCCTTCCCGACCATGCCTCGCTCGGTCGAGACCATCTTTGCCAGCTCTGACCACCTCGTGTAGTATGCATGTCTCGGAGGCAGTTGGTATGACAAAGGATCAGTCAGCCATCTGGGCTTAGACTGCTGCTTGCCTCGTGCTTTATGCTCAGCCCATTCCCGTGCTCATCAGCGGTGTTGGTCACCTACCTTCCTACCTCCAAAAACTACTTCAAGGATACTGAGACACTCGAATACTACAACAACCTCACCAAGTGAGTGGATGACATTCTACATTTAGTCAAAATCCATCACCTCCATCAGTGGGCTGATAACCGCACATGCATGCACTACCTCATACGAGCATATGCCCATATCTTTAATCACGTCGGGCATCAGGTCACAGCACAATGAGCAATTCTGAACCCCCAGCACCTCAATAACCTCATACACCTACTTGCCGAACTTGAGTCAATTCCTATTCCGCTGATGCAATGATGAACCCAGCCAAATCAGAACATTCAGTGGAGCAGCAACTTCATGAACTCGGGCAAATCAGCTCTCTTCATCCCTCCACCCCTGAAGACGTAATCTCTATCCACTCACCTGCACCCCACTACTATCAAGGCACTCCCATCAACTGAAGCTGGCTGGGATACATAGGATCAGGACCAAGGATCAGAGAAGAATGGGATAACACCAACCCAGGCCAGGGACCTCCGCACCAGGACTTCGAACGATGACACTCACACAATCAGGCCAACTAAATGGATGGAAACTTACAATACCAGGAGACTGCATGGCATGGAGGGCTAGATAGAAGGGAACCCTATGTCTGGTTATCCCACACTCCCACGCCCACTGGCTACAACCAGGTACTATGGCCAGATGATAGATGCACCTATTATCTACAGTGACAGGAAGAACCACCACTCCTGTTCCCCACATGAGATAACCCCAGACATTGGAGCCAACCCATGGACATGCACCAAGCATATGAGAATGTGCTGTGAGATTATGAGAGAGAGGTGAGCTGAGGAAATGAACTTTGAGCAATGCTGTGGGCAGTGAAAGTGGACCGGGACACACTCAGAGGGGCCTTGGAACAGGAAAGAGATGCACAACAACAGGAAATTCATTGCTGAGAGCACACTGAAGAAATAGTGGAGTCTCTCACGAAGGACGTAGGACAGTCATGCATGTCCCACACCATCACCATGAACGAAGCCAAGAAGGTTGAAGCGGAGCTTAGCCAAGCAAAAGAACAGGTCGCAAGCCTACAGGCACAGCTAAACCAGTGAATGAGGGAGCTAGAACTGGTTTGAGGTAACCTGGCACAAGCAAAGCTCAACCTAGCCAAGAAGTCTGCCCCATCCCCGTGACCCCTCCCTCCACTTCCACCATTCAAGGGGCTATAT
Source organism: Laetiporus sulphureus 93-53 (assembly GCF_001632365.1). Lineage (NCBI taxonomy): Eukaryota > Fungi > Basidiomycota > Agaricomycetes > Polyporales > Laetiporaceae > Laetiporus > Laetiporus sulphureus. The sequence goes on from NW_024468556.1 coordinate 47,697, forward strand.
GCCAAATCCATCCACAGCCAACCAGTTACTCGAGCACTCAGGATCACCACCCTCGGGCCTCTCAGGCCATGACCCAAATTGCAAGCCAAAAAACTGGAAGAAGGTCAGACTCGACTAGAGGAGTGGCTGGGTGACCAAAGCTGACCCCAAGGGAGCAAGCCGACACACCAGTCAAAAACTGTGCAGCCACCTTTGGGAGTTGCTGCACTGGACATAAGTCCTGCCCACTCCATCGTACCTGAAGACCTGGAAGGGGCTGAACAAGTTGCCTACACCTTTCCCCCTGAGCCCCCTATAGACCCCATCCCTGCACCACCACCACATCAATCCCAAGCACCATCACCAGGATGATCGGATGAACAAAAAAGGCAAACCCACTTCCGAGGTCTGAAAGTTGACCCCCTGGAATCCTTCGACGGCACCCATACGAAAGCCAAGGCTTTCATCACTGACGTCCGAAACTACATTGACATGAAGTCTGAGAAATTCACCAATGAGGAGATCAAAGTATGGTGGGCACTATCCTACATCCACAGTGACAAAATCAACCACTGGAAGTCCTCCTTGCTTGACTGAATGGACGACGGAGAAGAAGTCTTCACCACGATCACAGACTTTGTCAAAACCTTCAAGGATATGTACTACCCAGCGAATCCTGAGCTAGAAGGACAAAGGCAGCTCCGGTCAATAAGTCAAGAATACACTCCATGGGAGGAGTTCATCATGCAGTGAGATCACTGGGTCAAGGTCTCAGGGTACCAGGACTAGGTGCTGCTACTACAGCTCCTACAAACAGCAATGAGGAAGGCCCTCAAGGACTCAGTATGGCGAAGTGATGGTCTGGATTACAAGAGCTATCACAGCTGGAAGAGGATCGCAGCCCAATTGGATGCCCAGCAATAGCAACAGTGGGCTCTGGAGTACGGCAACTGGAAGGGCAAGAGAAGAGCCAAGGAACATGTGCACAGAGCTGAGAAACAAGGCATGAGACTGGAAACGGTCAATACGATCAGGACACCAATGGTTAATGTGGATCATGCCGGATGAACGGTTCCACATAAACCCACCAAGAAGCAAGCAGCTGGAAAGACCCGAATCTGCAGAATGTGCAGGCACACCAAAACTGACGGTGGCCAATGAAAGGACATTTGACATTCACATCAGTTCGACATGGAGCAGCACTGTTGGACGAAGGCACCATTGCCCCAACAAGTGAGAGCTGCCATCACCACAACTCCAGATGAGGTGGAAGCAGTGCACCAATTCAAGGCTGCGATAGCTGCCAATCTGAAACTCATGGAGACGGCAGATTTTCAGTACGGAAAGGCATGAGCACGTCTGACTTGCCAACCGAACAGTTTATTGACCTGAACAATTCATTTTCCCTTCTCACATGTACTAGTAGCACTATGAAGGACTACATAGGCGAAAGTAGTGTTGCCTCTGCTATTTGTATTAACAAGTGGGGCCTCTGGATGAAGAGGTGGAGTCCTCTGACAGAGCTCGGCCTGCCTTAGAACGGAGATACTTAATTTCACATATAACTTTCCTACAGAACCAGTTTTACCCACATCGAAAGGAGCTTCTGAAAAGGCACCACGCACTCCTAAGAAGAAGAAAACCACCTTGCGCATATTCCTTGACCATCCCAATGTGATTGCCCCAAAGGAACAAAGCATCAGGGCAGCAGGATACAATTTGCACTCAGCCGAGCAATGTGTAATACCACCACATTCAAGGGAACTCATAGATACTGGCCTGAAGTTGATGATATTCAAGGGCTGTTACAGACATATCGCCCCACACTCAGGCCTGGCTGTAAGAGGCATCGATGTAGGAGTCAGAGTAATCGACTCAGACTATGTGAGATGAGTTAAAATACTCCTAATTAATACCCAAGATACCCCGTTACAAGTAGCATACAGTGACCGAGTCACCCAGCTCATACTGGAATGAAACAATACCCTGATACCTGAGGTAGTAACTGAAATCGACGAAACCGCACGAGGGACCGCAGTTTCGGATCCACTGGAATGAACCTGTGAGGAAACTTCCTTGTCTGAGCAGTAAGATGACATCACCAGATCGATATACCCATATCCATAGAAATAGGAGATCAAGTTGTAGCCACTACCGTGCTTCTAGACTCAGGATGTACGGGAAGCTGTGTAGATGAACAATTCATACAAAAATACCAGATACCCACCATACCATTTGATCAACCAGTAAAAGTGTACAACACAAATGGATCTCCTAACCGAGAAGGCAACATGACCCATTATGCACTACTAGATGTAGTTGTTCAAGGACATAGAGAACACTGAAAGTTCAATGTCACCACCCTTTTCGACCACGATGTGTTCATCGGATTTGACTGGCTGGGACACGACAACCCAGAAATAGATTGAGTTAAATGCACGCTTTGCTTCACATATTGTAACTGTGGGAAACTTGATCTAGAAGATGAGGATAAGGTGCTCGCCCTGGACAGCAACTACATTCAGAAACAATTCTCTGAATACGAACTGATATGAGCCACGAAGGCCACAGACCTAGCCATAGCTTAAGGCAAGCAAACCACAGCTAAGGACATGAAGGACGTCATTCCAGAAGAATACTGAGATTACAAGGAAGTATTCGAGACCACAGAGTTCGACCAACTCCCAGAGCGAAGGACTTGGGACCACGCAATTAAACTAATTGACGAGGCCAAGCCGTTCTGCGAAAAAGTCTATCCCATGAGTGTTAAGGAACAAGAAGCTCTAGATGAATTCCTCAAAGAAAACCTTAAGACAGGTCGTATTTGACAGTCCAAGTCCCCTTGGGGTGCCCCCTTCTTCTTTGTCAAAAAGAAGGATGGGAAGCTTAGGTCAGTCCAAGACTATAGATGGCTCAACGAACTCACCAAGAAAAATAAATACCCACTACCACTAATCAACGATCTTTTCGAACAGCTCAAAGGAGCCCATTACTACTCTAAACTAGACATCCGATGGGGATACAATGATATCGAATCAAGGAAGGAGATGAGAAAAAAGCCGTGTTCGTAACCAATCAAGGGTTATTTGAACCACGGGTAATGTTCTTTGGCCTTACAAATTCACCATCAATGTTCCAGATGATGATGAACGACATCTTCCATGACCTCATCCTCAAAGGAAAAGTAATGGTGTACTTGGACGATATCCTCATCTTTAGTAAGACTATGGAGGAGCATCGCCAAGTTGTAAAACAAGTATTATCTATTCTCCAAGAACACAAGTTGACGTGTAAACCGGAAAAATGTGAGTTTCACACTGAGGAAACTGAATACCTCGGACACATCATCAGACATGGACAACTACGTATAGATCCCGCCAAAGTTGCTGGCATAGTGAAATGGCCGGAACCCCAGTCTAAGAAAGACATGCAACAGTTTCTCAGATTCTGTAACTATTATAGAAGATTTGTAAAGGGATTCGCAGCCCTATCTTGCCCACTTAATGATCTTATGAAAAACGGTGAATGGGAGTGGTCTGAATACCAGAAGCAGAGCTTCAAAGATATCAAGGACCTACTCACATCTGCCCCTATCGTACATATACCTACAGATGAGGACCCTTACATGGTAGAAGTAGATGCCTCTCAGTATGCTATCGGAGCCTTATTAATGCAGAAACATGACAACTTGTGGTGTCCTGTATCGTACTACAGTAGATCTCTCAATAGTGCAGAAAAGAACTACCAAGTGTATGACCGGGAACTATTAGCCATTGTCGACTGCCTAGAGGAATGATGGCACTATTTAATACATGCTTGACATACTGTACAAATATTTACGGACCATCTTAACTTAACGTATTTTAGGAAACCTCAGAAAATCAACCCCCAACAAGCACAATGGATGATGTTCCTCGCAGAATACGATTTTGAGCTCCACCATATCCCAGGCACAAAAAACAGTGTAGCAGATGCCCTCAGCAGATGACCTGATTATAACGATGGCATCGACCATTTGGATTCACACACAGTACTACCCCCGAAGCTGTTCATATAATCCATTCATGTCACCAGATCCAATGCCATTTGTGATCTATGTGCCACACATTCATCAGAATATACCCTGTGGAAAACTTTGTCACAAAAGGACCTTGAAACTGCCAAGGACAACACACTCTGGAGGGGAGGTGAAATTCTCATCATACCCAAGAACGAGAATATAATCAGCAAAGTAATACAGTCCCACCACGATGCCAAATTCATGGAACACCCCAAAATAGAACAGATCATCAGACTAATCAAGCGATCATACTGGTGGCCTGAAATGATCCAAGATGTAACGGTGTATGTGAAGGGTTGTGGGACCTGTCAAAGGACCAAGCCCAACCACCAACACAGATCAGCACCCCTAGAACCCAACCCAGTTCCAGACCACAACTGGCAGTACATCTCCATGGACCTAATTGTAAAACTACCCACCATAGATGGCTACGACTCAATCTCTGTATTTGTAGATCTAAAGTCCAAGGACTTCATTGCTATATCCTGTACAGAGTCTATTAATTCCAAAGAATACACCAATCTGTATATTAACAATGTAATGATGACACATGGACTAGCTGAACAGATATGGTCTGACCGGGGACCACAGTTCATATCCTCATTTACCAAGAATGTATACCAACAGTTGGGCATCCAGGGAAATCCCTCCACTGCCTACCATCCTCAGATGGATGAACAGACAGAACGGATGAACCAGGAAATAGAGACCTACTTGAGGATATATACTTCCTATGAACAGAATGACTGGCCATCCAAGATATCACTAGCAATGTTCGCATACTGGAACCATAGACAAGCCAGCACTGGATATACCCCTTTCTACCTTATGCATGGATATCACCTCTACACGGGAGTCAAAACCAGGAAAGAACCTCACAATCAATCAGCCGAAGAATGGATGAAGGAAATGGAGGAACTATCCAAGGATGCCGCTAATCACTTAATGAAGGCCAATGCTGCAATGAAGAAGTACCACGATGGCAAATATTAAGCACACACCACATATACCAAGAGAGATCAGGTACTTCTAGAAGGCACCAACATCATGACCACTCGCCCAAGCAAGAAGCTGGACAACAAGAGATACAGACCATTTAGCATAGTCAAAAAGGTTGAAAAATTGGCCTATCATCTCAAGTTACCCCAGAATTGGAGACATATACACCCCATTTTCCATGAATCCTTACTATTACCATACCATACCCCACACTTTAGCATACAAAACAGCCCTAATATCATACCAGTTCTGAAAGGTGAATCCCCTACCAACGGACTATTATACCTAGTCCCGTGGAAGGGGAAGGATGATACCGAGAATACATGGATACCCTGTAGTAGCATAGCGAAGGACTGCATCCTTCTACTTAATAATTTCCATAAACAACATCCCAAGGCACCCAAACTGCCTAATCTCCTTACTATACCTGGTGGCCAGAAGATCCATGCACACGAGGATGAAGAAGATGAGCCTGACAGTCATAACCAGAAAAGAAACCCTCAGGAGGAAGAAGAATGGAAGGAGAAGATCTACTGGGACAACAAAATGATCTAATAATATAAATGACGATTCCAAGCCCATGTCGTACTTCACGTATCCCCAAATACCCAGCTCGATCTAGAAATAGGGATACCAGAGAAATCTGACATTGTGTCAATATGGCTTGCAGATCCCGACCACTATATCCACACTATCCCATTTGTCAGGACTCCCACATCATGCAACCATCAATTTGTATACTTGATCAATGCCCAGTGGACAGTAGAGGAGAGGAAGGTCCAGTGTCTGGAGCGTACTCACGGATACTATTACCTCGATGATGCGCCAATACCCTGGCAATGCATGCAGTTCAAAGATACCCTAGTGAAGGAAGAAGATGTCTCCACGTATACCATCTATAATCTGGAGCGTCTTCAGACACCCATACCCAAAGATAAATGGAACCTGCAGGTGATGCATGTCACGGTTTTACCTGACAAGTCAATAAAAGGAACATACATGTTAAAATGTATTTTTTTTGTCATTTCAAGTCAAACAAGTCACGTGACCTAATGGGAGATAAGATAACCGATCATCTAGTCACCTGACCTCAGATCTCTCTCGGCATAGTCACGTGACACTGAACTCCTCGGCATGGCGTCATATGTCGCAATCACCATGACACCATATTACATGCTCAAAAGGAGCTCCGTCTCTGCGGGATATTATTAAGCAACCAATCAGGATAATTGGGACAGGTCGTACGATTGTAGCACAGTCCAGTAGCACAGCGTGTGACTCACTTATGTAGTACTGTACAGTAGCTAGGCAATCATGTATATAAGGACCAGCCAGACGAGGAGGAGACCTCAGTCTTATTCTCCTTCATCCACCACTACCATCACAGAGGGGTCTTACCAGACACTCTCAGTGTGCTATACATCTGTTTTCATTCTCACCTTTGTGATAGCACCTCTCGCCTCACCAGTAAGTCTCACTCCGCGAATCGTGACTAGGTCTCATCAGTGAGCACGTCGACCTGCCACAGCTCATCACTGTAGGCTTTTACCAGAGACCCTCAAGGGGACTCTTTGTTTGGTTGTCTATCTTTGTCATCGATGTGCCGTGACAGTGCATCTATGCATCTATGAGTAAGACAAGCACAGTGGTCTCATGAGGGCACTTTGACCTGGAGGGGGGGTACTATCACAGTTTTTCCATGACTCAGCATGGAGCTCCGAAGGACCTTGTAGTATAACACATGCATCTGAGTAGACTAACACGTGTACCTAGTATCAGGGGTCTTACACCCAGTCGTGGGGTACTACCCTAGGCATATATATATCAGCTCGACTGAGGGGATAGTTCCTCACTTTCGAGTTGGCTTGTTCACTGCAATCTTTCTAACAAGAGTGGTACCTTCATGGGTAGTTTCTACAAGGAAAGGATAGCACTAAGTGCTCATCTGGTCACAGATTGGAGAGAAGTGCTTATCACAAACCGTAATATTCCACATTATTTTATTGCTTGCTTCGTGATCACGTGACTACCCACGTGCTCACTCACGTGTATATCTTGAAGCGCACATATCACGTGCTAAAGCCCAGACCTCATACGTCATAAATAAGGTACTAACTATTTTGCCTAAAAGATAAGGCACCATATCCGAAGACACAAGATCCGGTCGCTTATCCACCAATGGGATAAGCTCCTACAACACCGTGAGACCCGGAGCTCCACTACCTGGGAAGGTGGTCCTATAGTTAGAGTAGTTATGCTCAGCAGGCATCGCCTGCTGACTCTGTAGCCGCATGGCAAGGTCTCCTGATAGCCTCGTACGACTTCGTAGATTAATGCTATTGGCTTATCTCAAGATAGCTCACAGGTAACACCGAGCTTCGCCTATATTTAGAACATGTGCTGAGTCAACGTTCACATGGACCCACTGTAGGTGTGCCCATGATCCCGGTAGACAGTGTATCAGGGGTCTGACCCTGCCTGTATATATACTGAGCTCGTCTGGATCTACACCCCCAGACTTATCTACCTTCGTCAATACTCGATACACTTGACTGTTACTGCGACTTCCCCTATAAGTCCAGTACACCTCTTATAGTCTGCGATCTCCGTCACTTCGCTTCATCCAACATAAGCAAGTAAGACCTTTCGGACTTCGCCTGATATTGGATCTCCGTGACATTTAGATAAGTCTGCTAATTATGCCTGTAGTGCCCCGCACACAGCGCGTCCGATCTTTCAGCATCCACCTGCACGATAGCAGTGTTATATCTTCACCTGACGTTCTGTCAGTCGCTGACTCTACCCGTGTAAGCCACCCTCTGTGGCGCACCCGAGAAGTTGGTACTATCCGCCAACCTCGAAGCCAAACACTGGACGAATTCTACCACCTAGCACTATTGCCAGGGACTGACTTCGTATCAGAGGACTTCGAAGAGAAGGAGCAGAAGAATCAGGAAGTTCTTCGTGCTCAATACCCTAGGCCAGGACATATAGGCACAGGGGGGCGACCGCCGCGTTCATATCGAGAACGCTTTCCACCATCCACAGCTTCCAGAGTACTCAGCAGGGGACCCGTCACTGACGTCACCCTCAGAAATGAGTACAGCAGATTTAGATACATTCCGCCTATAGCCCTTACCGTTATCAGCATGTCTCGCGTCATCAGCACTCTCCATCAAATCCGCATTCTTACCACCAAGCGATACGCATGCAAGCTTGAAAGACAAGACCTTGACCACCTTTCGGAAATCATCAGAGGACTCGAAGGTGTAAAGCGGACAGTTGCCACTTATGCACTATCTACAGTACATCAAGCCGTAGTTAAGGAGTTCTGCGACTTCGTCGGATACCGAAAGAAGCAGAAGGGATCTGTCAAGCAGCTGGTAAAGGAGATATACGAAAAGTTTGAATTGGGAGTAGCACGAGTCGGACCAAGTGCGATAGCAGTTACTGTATAACTTGTACATGGAAAACTTCGCTTTTGGGTTTGAAACCGCACCAATTAGAACGGCCGCAGAAATACTTGCCGAAGTTCCAGGACCGGAACTAGAAAGAGCAAGAATAGCCTTCGATCAATACTATCGTCGCACAGGAACCAATTTCTTCAATAACTACACCGTCGAATTCATCCTCATCCCCTTCAATCAGTGGCACAATGCTGTCATTCGTGAAACCAGCCTCATAACCTCACTAGAATGAATCTACGAAGATTGGTTTGAGTGGCTAGAGCTTATTGAGGAAGCACTGGACACGCTTGACGAGGAGGACGAAGAAGAGGAGGAACGACAAAGAATAGAGGACGAAGAGATTCAGGACCGGCTTCGAAGGATCGAAGCCCAGATCGATCAGCTGGAACAGGAGCATCGGTGAAATTCATACACCTACAATCTCCTGATATCCAGTATTCGCACAAGGCGGTCACAGGCCACACTAGCAGAAAACACTAACTCCCTCGACAACATCCTCGACTTCAATTGGGAAGAACGTCGCGAAAGACATACACATTCTCCCGAACTTAATCTCAATTGGGATTCATTGTGCGAGGAAAGAAACGATCGAGGAGAGCAGAGATATCCGCCAATTCTGATGCCCTTTAGGCAAAGCCCAGCCTATTACGAGGAAGAAAACGAAGAATCTAGCGACGGGTCAAGAGTATCTGAACCCGAATCGTACAATTCTTGGGAAAGAACATCTGAAGATTCTAGGGGTTAAAAGCTGTGAATGAGCTATGGCTTAACCGGTGATAGCACCTACTCATCTTCGTCATCATGATCGTCCTTGTCAGAATCGGAATCTTTGGGCCTTGGGCAAACATTTCAAACACCACCAGAAGAGGAACCTTCAACCTCTTCACAAGTTATCACATCCTCAATCGCACAGCCGCGATTACCTTCACCTATACCTCCGACACACATTATGTCTCTGATGAATCAATCCAGTTCACTGAATGCCACGTACCTGGCAGTGTACAATGATTTCGTCGCAAATATCCCAGCGGACATTACGGGAGCTGCAAGGGATTGGCTGCTAGCAACACACTCTCAGTCGCTGTTTACTCAACAGCAGCTAGGTCAGAGTGTAATTGACCTAGAAACCAGGCAGCGAGTGGTACTCGATGCCAATACTGCAGAAATAACCCTGCTAAGACTAGCCATCCAAGGCTTGCAAGCAGGGCAAGCGGCAGCAGCCCCTCCAATACCTCCATCCGCAACCCGGCCAAAGCAGAAAATTGCTCCACCCAAAAAGTTCTTGGGTCATGGCACTCCAAAGATAAAGGAATGGCTCGAACAGGTCTATCTATACCTGGACAATGTTGTGGACGAGCAGCTTCGCATAAAGCTGTCTCTGTCATATCTGGAAGGAGATGCCCATGACTATATGGACAATTACTACACTTTGGTACAATCAAATTCTCCGCTCGGGACGTGGGCCGACTTTGTCAACCGGCTCACTACATCGTATGACACCAAGGACAAGCCATGAGAGGCACGGCTTGAGGTTGAACGCCTTACCAAGAATCCCTGGACAGACATGTCCAAATTTGCCGAAAAGTTCAAGAAGTGGGCCAACAAGTCCAACTTATCTGACGTGGATCTCATTGAAAAGATCCGCCGCATCACGCCCGACAAAATCCTGCAAGTACATGCGAGAACTGACGAGGCACAGTGGCCTACTACATGGGAGGCTTACCTCGACTGGGACTTGGATATTGAACGTCGCATGAAGCATATGTTCACTACCTCAAGCTCGAGGAAAGACCCCGACGCCATGCAAGTAGACAAGGTAAAGAACAAAGGCAAGGGAAAGGGGAAAGTGTCAACCAAGGGGGAAGTCAATGCTACGGACAAGAAAACATCTGTATGCAAATATTGCAAGAAGGAGAGGAAGTATGGTCACCGCTGCGAAGAATATAAGAAAGCAATGATCAAGGAGGGCAAATGGAAGGAAAAGGAAGGAGGCGGAGGAACGAAAGGGTCCGGACCAGCGATGCAACGTCAAAAGAGATATAAGACGGTTGTCAGGCGCATCGAGATGCAGGTCACGGATGATGAAGAGGAGGAGGCAGAATCGTCGAGACTCGCAGTGGCGCGAATTCGCGAAGTAGTCACTGACGATGAAGAGACTGACCTTGAGATGCTAGCACATCTCGAGGCCAAATATCCTCACTTACGCTCGACATCCTCAGAGCCTGACATGCTCCAGGCAAACAAACCAGCCACATCAAGGCTGTCGTCTTTTTGGCAGGGAGCACTGTAATGCGCGAAACAGTGACATCCCCTGGTGCCAATAATTTTTCTGATATCCATCTCTGTAATCCAGTGAGGTCAAGCCGAGGACATATGTCATCTACAAATATGTATATGAACCACGTTCCTGAAGATGTAATGGTACAAAACAGCTCCTCTACCAAATCCATTTTCAATTTACCTGTGGAACTGTGGGTATCAGGAAAAGCAGTACGCGCCGAGGCCCTAGTGGATTCAGGAGCATATTCAATCTTTGTGAATAAGAAGTTCGTTAGGGAACACAGATTGAATCTTCACAAGCTGGAAACTCCATACAACGTCTATAATGCAGACAGATCAATCAACAAAGATGGTCAGATCCTATATTATCTTCGAGCCTATCTAAAGGTCGGAGATCATGGATCGACTCATCGTTGCCTTGTCACCAATTTAGGCGATAAGGATATGATCCTCGGGATGACATACTTACGTATGCATAACCAGAAATTGACTGAAAATCCGGTCAATGGAAGTTTACCAGGTGCCCTGAATCGTGTACCATTAACGGGTCGTGTAAAAAATTTATACAAAGAGTATCTCAAGAGGAGACAGAGGAAATTATTGATGAGGAAGGTTGCGATGAACAGCCAGTTCCACACCAATCAAAGGAAGGAGGAGGTGATGAGAACAAATTCATCAACTGGGTCGAACTAGGAGACCCAGAAGCTGAAGAAATAGCCCGTCTGGTAATGGCAATTACCGACACGGGGAAATGGACAGATGAAGAGGACGAAGAAACCGCAGATTACAAGGATTGGTCGAAACATGTTCCAAAGCATTTGCACGCTTATGGAGATGTATTCTCTAAAAAGGCTAGTGAGCGAATGCCAACACATAAAGCCTATGACCATTCCATCGAATTCGAAAAAGGTGCACCTCTTCCAAGACCTGCAAAGGGGTATCCTATGAGCCCTGCTGAGCGAAACCCACTCGATTCATGGATTGATGAGCAGTTGGCAAAAGGTTACATCAGAAAATCAAAGAGCCCAGTAGCCGCTTCCGTATTCTTCGTAAAAAAAGAAGGATGGAACTCTACGACTAGTGCAGGATTATCGTAAACTCAACGAAATCACCACAAAGAACCGTATTCCTATTCCTCGAATTTCCGACCTTATTGATCAACTCTCTAAGGCCTCCATATTCACTAAATTGGATCTTCGATGAGGATATAATAACGTCTGCATTAAAGAGGGAGACGAATGGAAAACTGCCTTTACCACACATCGTGGTCTTTTTGAGGCGAATGTTATGTTCTTTGGGTTCTGCAACGCACCAGCCACGTTCCAAGCGATGATGAACGAGATCTTAAAGGATCTAATCCTTGAAGGCCATGTAGTGGTCTATCTCCATGATATACTCATCTTCACGGATGATATATCAAGTCATCGCAAGATAACCAAGGAAGTGCTCAAGCGTCTCCGGGATAACGATTTGTTTGCTAAGCCAGAAAAGTGCTTCTTCGAACAATCATCTATCGAATATCTCGAGATGATTATTTCTAAAGGCTCTGTATCGATGGACCAATCCAAAGTCAAAGCTGTATTGGAATGGCCTGCACCGACAAAAGTCAAACAAGTACAGGCATTCCTAGGCTTCACCAATTTTTATAGGCGCTTCATCAAAGACTTTGCGAAAATAGCCAAGCCATTTAACACGCTGACCAAGAAATCTCAGGAATGGATCTGGAGTGATGCAGCGCAACAAGCCTACGAATCACTCAAGGAAGCCTTTGTAATGGCTCCAATCCTTAAAATACCTGAAGATAACAAGCCCTTTAGGTTAGAAACGGACTCGTCCGATTTTGCCACTGGTGCTGTTCTGGAACAACTGTCAGACGATGGATTATATCATCCCGTCGCCTATTACTCCAAGTCCCTAAACGAGCATGAACGTAATTATGAAATTTACGATAAGGAAATGCTTGCCATCATTCGCGCACTCGAAGAATGGAGACACTATTTGGAGGGACACCCAGAAGTTGTTCAGATCATATCGGATCACCAGAACCTCACTTATTTTAAGTCAGCGCAAAAGTTAACCCGCCGGCAAGCAAGATGGTCACTATATCTGACCCGTTTCAACATTAATCTGCAGCACCAACCTGGAACAACCATGCTGCGCGCGGATCCTCTGTCCAGGAGACCAGATCATGAAGAGGGGGTAGAGCACGACAACTGCTCAAAAACAATGCTAAAGTTCGAATATTTTGCCATACGAGCAATGCAACCCTCACATGAGGCCCCGATAGATGATGACAGACTCCTTACCAGGATCAAAGAAGCACTAAAAGATGACGAGGTGACCAAAGGTTACAAAGAACTACTCAAGAAAGGAGAAAGGGAGTTCTCAAAAGGACTCGAAGACTGGAACTTTGAAGATGGACTATTGCTTTATCGAGGAAAAGTTTACGTACCTAAGACAGACAAAGAGGAATCACTAAGGCACGAGGTACTCAAAATACATCATGACTTACCATCCGCCGGACACCCTGGCAGGTGGAAGACATATGAGTACCTATCCCGGAACTATTGGTGGCCTCAAATGACGTATTATGTCAAAAGATATGTTTCGGCATGCGAAACATGCCAAAGAAACAAGAATATCAACAAGCCACCGTATGGTCCCTTACAGCCCAACGACGTACCAGAACATCCATGGGATATTATAACGGTAGACCTTATCACTCAGTTGCCAAAGTCAGACAAACACAATGCAATCTGCGTTGTGGTGGATAGATTTAGCAAACGTGCTCACTTTTACCCGATCACCAATGAATTTTCGGCAAAGGATTTAGCGCACCTCATGTATGAACATGTGTGGACCCAGCATGGTCTTCCTAGCCAGATCATCAGTGATCGAGGACCACAATTCACTAGCAAACTATTCCAAGAATGGTGCGAATTGTTGAACATCAAATCATCCATGTCAACGGCCTACCATCCACAAACAGATGGACAAACGGAGAGAGTCAACCAATCCCTGAAACAGTACTTACGCTGTTATTGCAACTATCGTTCGAACGACTGGTCAAAGTTTATACCAGCCGCCGAATTTGCATATAATAACCAAGCGCACGAAAGTACTAAAAGTTCACCCTTCTTTATTGAATATGGACGTCATCCTAGAGCTGGACCCTTTGTGACCAAGTTAGTGTCACATCCAGAAATTAGCGATTATGAGAATGCACGAAAAGAAGCACAAGAGCAAGCCAAGGCAGCACTCACTCTAGCGGCAGAATGAATGAAATGGTACTATAACCAGCACATTGCCAAGGTACCCTTTAAACAAGGAGATCGTGTCATGATAGACACCCGCAATTGGCAAACGACGGAAAGGAAATTGAATCCTCGTCGTGCTGGTCCTTATACAATTAAGGAGCAATTAGGTCTGGTCACTTTCAGGCTGGACCTACCCAAAAACATTTCAGTTCACCCGGTGTTTCATGCTAGCCAATTGGTACCCTTTGTGGAGGATACTATATCCAGACGGCGACACACGCAACCAGCAGCCATACCCATCGGCAAAGAACTCGAATACGAAGTTGAACAGATACTAGACTCAAGGATTATGCGCAAGAAATTGCAATACCTTGTCAAATGGTCAGGATATGGGGATGAAGAAAACTCATGGGAACCGGTCACTAATCTGGATAACGCCACGGAATTAATTAAAGAATTCCACAAAGAACATCCAACGGCTCCGATCATGGCAATTACAATGCCACCTGATCCCACCAAAGACTGGAGTCAGGAGATTCAGGATGCTACAGATAACGTTGACGACATGAGTCCCAGAGAAAGAGAACTTCATGAGGCAGTAACATCCGGAAACGGATATTTATCGACACAGCGACTAACAGACGAAGCCCAACTACCATTACGCGCTACTACTGAGTCGGCTGGCCTCGACTTATATGCCACCGACCGTGTAACTATACCACCACATTTGCGTGCTCTCGTACCCACGGGACTCAAAATTAAGCCACCACCAGGAACATACTCTCGAATTGCTTCAAGGAGCAGCATGGCACTTAAGGGGATAGATGCCCAAGCAGGGGTAATAGATCGTGACTACCGCGGAGAAGTCAAAGTACTGCTCTCCAACGCAACCGATCGCCCCTATACGGTCGAGATTTCTGACCGAATCACTCAACTTATTTGCGAGCGCATTTTACTACCCGTGCCGCTCCAGAGATACCTCTTTGATAAGGAGGAAAAGGAGGCTTATGAACAAGCATGATGCAATGCAGCACGTATTTGTGCGAGGGGAGGTTTTGGTTCAACTGGCAGATCAAATTCCAAAAGACTCCAAAAAGGAACAAACCGGTACGCGAAGTACTGAGTCTCAAGAATTATTGCTATAAAACCAAGTTGGCCATGTCACTGTCGAACAAGCTGCCACACAAGCACATCACGCTTGAAACCCAATCCTATTTCACCATTGACCTTCTGAAGATGATCGAATCATACCAATTCACTGGTCATAAATGAAAGTATCTGCTATTCAATGGAGTTCATACCAAAAGAGGGGGTAGTGTCACAAACTGTAATATTCCACATTATTTTATTGCTTGCTTCGTGATCACGTGACTACCCACGTGCTCACTCACGTGTATATCTTGAAGCGCACATATCACGTGCTAAAGCCCAGACCTCATACGTCATAAATAAGGTACTAACTATTTTGCCTAAAAGATAAGGCACCATATCCGAAGACACAAGATCCGGTCGCTTATCCACCAATGGGATAAGCTCCTACAACACTGTGAGACCCAGAGCTCCGCTACCTGGGAAGGTGGTCCTATAGTTAGAGTAGTTATGCTCAGCAGGCATCGCCCGCTGACTCTGTAGCTGCATGGCAAGGTCTCCTGATAGCCTCGTATGACTTCGTAGATTAATGCTATTGGCTTATCTCAAGATAGCTCGCAGGTAACACCGAGCTTCGCCTATCTTTAGAACATGTGCTGAGTCACCGTTCACATGGACCCACTGTAGGTGTGCCCATGGTCCCGGTAGACAGTGTATCAGGGGTCTGACCCTGCCTGTATATATACTGAGCTCGTCTGGGTTTACACCCCCAGACTTATCTACCTTCGTCAATACTCGATACACTTGACTGTTACTGCGACTTCCCCTACAAGTCCAGTACACCTCTTATAGTCTGCGATCTCCGTCACTTCGCTTCATCCAACATAAGCAAGTAAGACCTTTCGGACTTCGCCTGATATTGGGTCTCCGTGACAGTGCTTGCATTTGGTTCAGCCATATGAGCAGAATCAGAAACAGAAGTACAAGTAGACTATGAGAGAATGAAGGGCATGTTCAGTGGGTATATGCTGCAGTGAGCCTCAGCCACCGACATGTCCTACGAGATCCGATCGATGCATTTCGGAGATGAAAATGCTTATGTAACTTCGAAATTGCGTACTACGGTGTCAGGGTGAGATTTTGAAACAGACTAGGAGCACCATGGACAGGACATGAGAACTCGACTGCCTTTACTGAAGAGACCTCCACTGTTCTCAAGCTCAAAAATGAACATGAGAAATTTATGGTTAATTGCTATCCAATGTCATCACTGACAGAAGATATCATGTACAGCGAAACTGTGGGATAAAGCCACAAAGACGCAACTGCCTCACACGACTCAGATACTTGTCTGCGTGAACTGCCTGATTCTGCAACAGCTGTTGGCGGGATGAACGTGGACCCTTCCAGACCCTCACAGTGAGTGCGCTCTGTCGACAATACCCTCTGGGTGAGCTGGAGTTCTTGGTTCAAATGAGCGACTCTGCCATCTCACAGCTGGATGCAATGTCCAGTTTGGCTCTTAATGATGGTCAGCCACACTTCTTCATCGAAGGGGGGAAATAAGTCTATGGTCAGGGAGGAAAGATGTAGCCAAAATGTGAGGAGGCTGACCTTGGAGACTAATGAGACTGACTATTCATTGTTGAGCTCAGACCAAATCCAGATTGCATTTTTCTTCATGAACTTGATTGCAAGAGATGCTTATGTACGTAAATTTCTGAGCAGAAAGTCATCAGAGCATTGCATGGATTGCTGGGAGAATGCAATGATATTCAAAGCCTCATGTTGAATTACCCTATGATTGCTTTTTCACTATGCGTGTGAGCTTTTCTTTCCTAGACATCAAATTGTGTCTTGCTAACGTTCACGAGGTGTATGGTTCTGCTGTCTTCAAGAAAGGCGGTCTCAGAACAGCTGTATGAGAGACTGCAGCTTGTAAGAATCGAAGACTCGAGAAGTTGATGTTCTGATGCTCAGAGGACCATGGTCCAAGGATACAGGTATGGATGCTAGGCTTTCCATATAGTAGGTTGAGCAAAGTTATGCCTTGTACCTTCTAGTTTTGAATGCTGGTGATGGTGTTCACCAGAAATCTGAGGGAACAATCATCAGGAAAACCCCAACTTTACCTTTTTCCTCGCTTTGTCACCTTTTTCGAGGATTAAGGAGAGAAAATGTTAAAAAAGCATGAGGATCTCCTGAAATTGCATCTTTTTCCCACCTTATGAGAGCTTTTTACTCGAAAGGGAGCGGAAAGGATGGTGAAAAGGCATTGAACCGCCAGCGGCATCAGAATCAGCCGAAGCTCGGCTTTCCAGCTTAATGTCTTTATACAGATTTCTCGTGACCTTTCCGGCGCTTTCTGTGTGACTTTTCCATGAAAAAGGATAAAATAAGCGCAGAACCAGGAGATCCCCACGCTTTTCGGGCTTAATGCCTTTATTGGACCAAAAAAGCTCTAAAGGGGGCTAAAAAGCAATATTTGAGTTTTCCTGATGATAGCATGAGTCTGCAACTCCAAAGACTACCAGGGCAGAGCTTTATCTTTGTCGGAAAAGGAACTTCAAGAAGGATGAAAAGCATCATGGCTACGTGATGATCTCCAGATTGTAAGCGCTCGATGTCCCACGTATTTCTGGGCACTTGCACAGCTGCATGTTGGCGACAAAGAACACAAGCAAGTGATGAGTCGTGATAAGCGGTCTAAGATGATCAAGGCAGGCAGTCCGACACATTTCCGTCCAATCAACTTAGGAGCGTTCAGTGCGGACCCACAACACCAAACAACCACATAGTATACTATATTGGCCCGCGGTCTCATGACTTGGTGCAATTTTTGGCCTTGTTCAATACAACACCCATCTGCGTACGTCCATTACAACCTTGTAGCGTCTGCGTGTAATAATAACATGGTGTATCATCATCGTGTGTTAGAATGTCTTTGTGTTGTTCTAACTTCTGAGCGAGTTGAAGATCTGCCATGATTCGTGAGACCGAATCGCTTTCGAGTGATATACGCGATGTTTTTCCATCAGGCCTCGCTTATCGATGAGTCTTCAACGCTTGACCATATCGTCTCGCAAATGACACAGCAGACCTACTTGCATCTTGTGAAGCACGATATGGCGCTGCAGCGTATGATTATCCAACAGCACGATGGGATGCAGCAAGTTATTTTCCGCTGTCTCGGATAATCCGCACACGTGTAACACTTGAGATTCTAGGCACGGTCCGTGATGGAGACGGGTTGCAAGCGAGGAATAACGGCATTGTGCTTTGAAATTCCGCTAGCGCGAAGTGCCAGCATGCGAAACCGCAGGCCTTCTCGTCGGCTGGCAGGAACCACGCACTATCTGAACAATTTGATGCCTCGCTTTCTTCTTTATCAGATGACTTAGCTTTCTGCTATACGTCAACGCAAGCCCCCTCTTTTCTCCCTGGATCCTGTCGGTGAGCCCATAACACGCATAATGGTAAGCGTGAGCTCAAACTTCATCTTCTTTCACAGCGCTGACAGGAGCTTGTAGTCGACAGTCGATATTGAGGCTCAGCATGCGCCTGCTGAAATGGACGGCTATGACTCTGGTGTCAAATGGACAGGTATGAGAGTGTTTCAAAATCTGAACTGCTCTGACTTCTGAATTTGAGAACCTACTGCAGATAACGGAGAGAAGCAGCATATCGACGGTGGTGCCGGTGAAAGGTTGAAACGAACCCGGTCTCGCGTCGCGGAGAAGCCAAACGTCGTGCCCGTACGCAAGGATACCGCGCAATCGGAAGATGCACGAGAGAAACGAGTTCGGGGCCCAGCACTCGACACATCTACATCGTGGGCACGGTGCGCCGAAGAGCTCTGGAAGCATGAGAAAGACGTCATACAAGATCTGAAGGAAGGGATAGACACACTTCTTCTCTTCGTGCGTGTTCCATTTGAACGTATTCGCGCTATGATTAAAATATAGAGCTTGGGATTAGGCGGGTCTGTTTTCAGCAGTTGTCACCGCATTCAATGTCGAGTTCTACAAGACACTACAGCCCCAGCCGACAGATTCCACCGCTCAGATCCTCATGCACATATCAGCGCAGCTGAACAGTTTTACTGTCAATTCAGGCTCCATTAACTCTACGATACTCGGATACCCAGTAAGATACCCGGAGTCCGTTTCTCAACTCGATATCGCCACCAATACACTCTGGTTCTCGGCACTTGTCATAAGCCTTGCGGCCGCATCCATCGGGATTACGATCAAACAGTGGCTTAACAACCATGTAGCCGGTGTGCCATCGAACCCACGCCAGAGCGCGATTGCCTGGTATCTTCGCCACACTGGCTTTGATCAATGGCACGTGGAGGATATAGTGAACTTGATGCCGATTCTGCTGCAGCTTTCCTTGATGCTCTTTCTAATCGGTCTGGTACTACAGTTCTGGAAGACCAGCGCTGTGGTGGCTGGTATGGTGCTTGGGCAAATGGTCATACTGATGGCTTTCGCTTTCGGAACGGCTATCACTCCGTCCCTTAACCCTCATTCTCCCTACAAGTCTCCGATGTCCCGTGCATTCTATAGACTATTCCGTGTCTGGAGAGGGAACTATGGGATGAGCGTGCGGCGGTTAAAGCGGACGTTCGCGAAATGGCGTGTTCACTGGTCTTCCACCATGCCACCGATTGTCAGACAGTATACGTCCGACTTCAGGCCGATTGAAAATCTGCCCTTATGGGAAGATCGGGAAGACTTGGAGCTGACCGGCTTGGTCCCGAACATCGAGCCCGTTGTGGTCTTGGATGCCGCCTTCAAGACGTTGAAGGGTGCTTTTCTAGACAGGGTGCTTCAGCCGTTCCTGCGACTTGCTCCTTTTGAAATCGCACTGGATATTTTTGAGCATTATTGCAATAAAGAGGTGCCTTTCATGTAGAGTTTCGATGTCGTTTCACTAATTGGAGTTGCAGGATGTGAGCTCCACACCAACAATAGGGTATATGGCTGTCGACATTCTATCGAACCTCCATTCCAAAGAGGTCT
The DNA here is from genome assembly GCF_001632365.1 of Laetiporus sulphureus 93-53. Taxonomy (NCBI): domain Eukaryota; kingdom Fungi; phylum Basidiomycota; class Agaricomycetes; order Polyporales; family Laetiporaceae; genus Laetiporus; species Laetiporus sulphureus. The sequence goes on from NW_024468556.1 coordinate 67,855, forward strand.
CAATTTTCGACCGTAATCGTCCCGCTTCTCGTTCTGGAAAGATATTTCCGACGCCGCTGTCGGGGGAACGTGTACGTATCATCAAGTTTCTGCAGATCCGACTCAGCAACATGCCTTCGGGGGAACGCTCCCTATACGATCGCCTTGTGGACTACTACAGAACTCTGGCTGTTTCGTCTGAACACCGTCTTCACCTATTGCAGCTCCTCACATACAATATGAAGAACTTCTGCTATGGAGAAGAACGTAAGTTGTTGCTTCCGCGTGTCAACTCGGTACTAATAATCTTGGGCAGTCGCAGAAGAGTGCTTCTATTTCGGGAGAACTGCTGTCGAAATGCTGTCAGAAGACCTCAAGCCCCACGTCTTCAGTGGGTCCGATTCTCAATCTCCTTCGCAAGATATTCTCGACTGTCTCAGACGGTTGCTTCAACTCACTCCTGCGAACGATACAAGACTATATATAAGTTTGATTGATCTTCTCGGTGCTGTCGATCTTCCTACCAGTGAAACAACGCCGAGTAGCATGCGGCGTGTGATGGAGTGCGTTTTTAAGTCGAGTACTTCAATTCTGGCCAGCTGCGAAGGTGACGTCTTACGACACATTCATGGGAACACTATCATCATCCTGACATGCAATGTAGGAATTCCGACTCTATTGTCACTATTCACGCAATTAAGGGAACGTAACAGGGCGGACGAGACTATCCTTCTGGTCAACGTGGCCAGATGCATTCTGCGTCACCTATGGCGGTGTTCTGGGCACGAGCTTCGTGTTCTTCGATCCGCTGTCTTGGATAAAATGCCAACCTCTCAGCTACAAACTGTTATGGATACCTGCACCGATGTGAAACAGCGTACTCCAGATCAATCAGGCAAAGTTGGGACCCGCATGGGCGTTGGTAAGTCTCTCATTGCAATAACGAAAAATCCTGCTTATCCGCAGATCAGGCCTATCGGGCGAGGAAGACTCCGAAGCGACTCTTGATGCAATTGTTTACGGAATCCATAGACTGTGTGTCTATTCATCGGCTGTCAGGGTCCGCTAACCGATTGATCTGAAATGCGCACGACAGATTGCTACTCCCAGAAGGTATGGCAATCTCACTGAATAGAGAGAGAGACCCAGGTATGCCGCAAGCACATCTACGCCTAGTTGGAACAAATTTCACATGCATGTTTAAATTTTCAGAGCAGTGGGCACTTGAATGTGCCTATGAAGCGCAACGCACGGTTTTAGGCACGTGTGCTGGGCATGCTGGGTTTGATACGCAAAAATGATATCCTTACATTCACGCTGCAAGACTTGAAGCCAAAAACGACTAGATAGAATGGCATATACAAATACGTGGCCATAGTGTGATCGTGGCTTCAACCTCTGAGAGATGAGAAGCGAGACGATATGATTACATACAGTGTTGCAATCTCGTCACTACTTGGTTCATCAACGGACGTTCTCCAGGGTTCTTCCGCCAGCAATCGACCAGGATGCCCCAAATCCCATCCGTAAGCTCCTTTGCGTTCTGCGGCCTTGCAGGATGTTGAGCGCGGTAAAGGGCATCGGCGACAAACGTATCATCCTGCAGCTCCACGTATGGCACAGATGAGGTGTAGCACTCGAGCATCGCCATCGCGAATGACCAGACATCGCACGCGAAAGTGCACCCAGGAAGGCTAGCATCTTTGACAAATTCCGGTGCCAACCAGCGCGTCAACTCTGCCTCGTATAGAATGAGCGAAGCTCGCTTCTTGGTTATCTCCGCGACGACCTGTAGCATGCCATAGTCCGAAACGCATACGTCGCCCTTAAAGGCAACAGGGTCAGCCGCAATCACCATCAAGAGGCCTCAAAGACCGACCTTCTCGTTGATTAGGAAGTTTGTCTACAAGGAGATTGTGAATGACTAAAGGAACGGAACAAGCAGCGCGTACTTACGCATTTTACTGCGGTCACAATAGAATCAGTCAGATGTCTATTTAATGGAACTGTGTGATATAGAAGCAAGTACTAACCATTACCGTGGACGATGTTCTCCTGATGAAGGTATCTTAGACCTTGCGCAGCGTCAACAAGCTAGATCCGTGCAAACCCTGTTCAGCATGCCTTTATTTCCTATACTGAGAAAGAAATACCAACCAACTGTGTTTTATCGGTGTCGGGATTGTTCTTCGTGTAACTGGAGAATTTTCTCAGGCTCCTCGACGGAACGTTCCTCAAAGTAAACGCACTCAAGGATATTTGTGTGTTCGCACCATGGAGTCGCCTTGACATCATATCAGCGATCAATAAGTTGCACTCTCAGACCGACTTACACTGTGTATAATCGGACCCAGATCTGTCACTATGCCGTAAAAAGGGAGAACGTTCGGATGCTTCAGCTTCGCCCATTTCCTGGCTTCCTCCTCAAACCGCTAGAAGAGATGTCAGTGCACACGTATAGCTAGAGCAATGAACGCGGACTAACAGCAACAGCTCCTTGAGAGACGGTAATATCCTGTACTCGTAGAACGATCTAGGCACAGACGGGAAGGGTTAGATATGAACAAGAACGATTACGATATACCAACGTCTATCTTCTCGAGCCAGACACCGTTCCACACTTGACTATAGCTACCCCATACCAGAGGTCTATCACCGAGTTTCTTCACTTGACCATTCAGAATCTTGATGGTCGGTGGTACGCCAGTGAGACGTTGGAAGTTCACTAGCTTTTCCCGATACATTTCGTGCTCCTCCTTCGTCAATTTCTCATTCGCAGCCTCTTTAGAATTTGAGGACTGTATTGGTAACTGCAGGAGCTGTTAACCGTGAATTTGAGAGGCTGCAATTACTAAACAATCCGAAGTTTAAAGTACCAGTTGGCTCAGTTCCATCATTCGCTCTGCTGCCGGATGACCGTGTTTCTGCAATTCTGCAGCCTGTTGCACGAGCTGTCGAGCACGAAGGAATCGCTTGGTGAATGTGAAAACTTCAGTTCGGTGTTCGACTATATATTTCTGCCATCCCTCTGCATCTTGTCGCACGATGCGCACCAACGGACTTCGGACATTGTTGAGCGAGATGGCTGCCACCATCTGCTTATAATTCTCGTAAACTGCGATCACACGAGATTATATGTATATCGCGCACCTCCCATTTGTCCAGAGCACTGTTGACCTCTTCATTGCACTGCTCCAGACCATATCCAACTTGTCCGTTTCGCCCTACAAGGAATATTAGAGCAAGTTGCACCTATCAAGGCTATGCTCACAGAGCGCCTGTAAGAGACCGTATTGAGACCATTCGCGAACACGAGGATAGACTGATTTGAGAGTCCTGTGGATAATCAGGCCGGATTGTCATCGCTCAGTGTGGAAGACCTACTTGAGAATCTCGTCTAGCATTTCATCAAACTCCGCAGGGGTTACAAATTCAACATTATCCTTGAGCATAGAGAAAAGGGTCATAACACCCGCGTTTAGTTGCTGAGCTTGCCTCTGCAATAAGAGCAGCCTCAGAATGACGTGGAGATATCAACGGTCAACAATCACTGACCCTGTGTACAATGATATTAGCGCAGCATTCTCGTATTCCAGTCACCATCGTCGTTCCCTCAGATCCTTGGCTAGAAAGACGTTGCTCATTCGCAGTGCGGTCTGCATCCCTCGACGGAGTGGGTGGTTGGCTCATAGTTGGGTATGTGAAGCGTGGCTGTGGGCCGGAAGACACATGGATTGACGGTAATCCGTGAGAACAATGGGAAGCAGCAACTGATTGGCAGTGATCTCCGCTCAGAACGTCGAATGAGCGGACCCACAACCGTACACAGCAGCCATCATCATGGCAGGCAATCGGAATACTAACTTGGCGGCGAGTGCGTTACTAAGCCTTGCATTGGTTCCGCGGCGGTCTTCTGGCTCGACAAGACCTACAAGAGATCCGGACAAATTTCTTCCTTATACCTCGGAGGGGTGCAGCAATATTGTCTCCTATGGCCGGTTAGCTCCGAAGCGGAGTCTGGGAATAGGTCGGATGTGTGGCACCGCTATATACTCTTGCTACTAGTAAATTCACGACATTTGCATACACCAGCATAATCTGCGCCTTGCGCGGGTTGGCCTTCGACCACGCCTCTATCAGTGCTGCTGTACTCCATGGCTGGAAAGAACGATAACCCCGCCAATCCAGCCAAGGAGGATTCCGAGTCTGAAGACGAGAAAGACGTTACGGCGCGAGTCGCGCAACCTACGAGCGACACACACAAGCTACAAGGCAGACCGGCGAAGAATCCGCGCCTCAATCCTCCAACACCGGCGCGGTGGAAACGGATCTTGCTCATCTTGTTCTTGCTGTTCCTCTTCTGGCTGGTCTTGCGTGTGCGTGCACGGGCGAAGAAGCCTCAGATTATCTATGCTAGCAGGCGCGTCGCTCAATTTGGCTATGCAATATCGACTCGTGCGAGCTCATGCCTTTGTGTAGGTATTCGAAGGAATACAAATATCGGCCTGCTGCCAGCCCTATCATCACAGAGGCTCTGAAGGATGGGCGGACACGCTTGAGAGGTGCGCTTCCGACTGGCCTTTGAAGGTAAGAATATCTACGTTACTAGTCATGCAGCATGTAACCGCTTAGTACAAGAGACAGGACACCTCGCTACTGACGTACGAAAGATTGGACTTCCGACTCTGCTGTAGTAACCACGCGCACCCTTTTGCTACCTCATAACGGTTTCGATCAGCTCGTTCCAAAGTTTTTTGATCATCAACAGGATTGTCGACTGTGTCAGTCTTCTGACCTTCTCACTTCGTATAAATATACTTCTTACGCACTCCCTCACGGTCAGTGGCTCTTTATAGATGTGATACCTGTCAGAAGCAACCTCTCTATGCTCCCTTCATCAACGTCCACTTTAGAACTCAGTATTGACTTGCAAAACACGTAGAGCGGTTTATTGACGCTTTCTATTTGAACAATTTACACTATATGGTGCCGTCCGTACGGCGATCGCCGGTTCATGACACCTGTCGCCCGGAATGGCAATCGTAGAATACTCGCTGTCCTAACACGAAGGCCTTTTTTTCCCTCCTCGACGTCTTTTCCCTGTACGCCTGCGCCGTCTTTCATGCGCGAACGCTACCTCTTTCCTGCTTCCGTTTAACGCCTGTTTTCCCTATCTATTCCCTCGGGTTATCAACATCGAGTCCCGCGGAATCGCGACCAGTTCTCAAGCATAGCGGGTCAATCTGTCTCACGCATGCCGCAACAGTAGCTGTATCAAAGCCTTAACTTAAGCATAGAGCATCCATCCAAGTCGGTACACGCTCAGTATCCAATCAATCTCTATCAACTCGCCTTTCGTCTCTCAAGTCCTCTTTGTAGCTACCAGTCTCGCTTTCGCATTCATCGTCACCACAGGATCAGCACCATGCATTATACAGTACCTATTATAGACGAACAAAACCCATTGTACTGCCCTAACATAGATGCCGCGGCTTTTCTGGAGAGTCTCCGCCAGCACATACGTTCTGATCCTCCTCCCTACTCCCGCTTACCTGAAGAGCATATACCCTCCTTCGCGGAACGCCTGGATCAATCCCTCGACGAGTCCGATATTTATCGCCTGCTCTACCGTGCACTTCCCCATGTTTCCAAACTCAGCAGCAATTCTTCCGTATCAAGCTCCATTCGCCATTGGGAACAAGAAACCCCACTGCCTCGTGCCGGACGTGACCAGTATGCTCGCAGCCCGCCTGGCGTCAAGGTGAAGCGCAAGCGATCGGAGTCGATGGAGACGTTCAGCGACTTGCTTGCGCCGCCCAAAAGGGAGCGTTCCTTGCAGAGCGTGAATGACAAGTCATTCGAGGTCAGCGGGAAGGCGGATCGTCTGTGCTATTTTCGTGAGGCGGACGGCGGGTGGTACTCTCCCTTCGAGCCTCCCGCAAGCCAGCCGGAAGGACCGTTGACCACATCTGAGATGGAGCACAGGATATGCGCGTTGGAAGGTAGGCATCAAGAGCTGTTGCATGCAAAGGCTTAACACTAAATCTTTCATCCTTGCCGAACTACCGTCTCTCTGCAGGTATGTGCGTTCATGTCCATTTGGCAGTATGAGATGATATATGCGCTCTTGTTGTTAACCAATAGATGAGTTATATGGACCTCCCGTCGGTACGGAGAGCCCCCGAGGCATCAGTGGGCTCATATCCCGCCTTGACGCTATGCTGCCCGGGATGCGGCTGAAAGAGCGATTATATGCACTCGAGGCACTGACTCATCAGCGAATTGCGGATATGCTGGCTATTGACGGTCAGCCTTCACTTCTTCCTCAAAATCATAGTCAGAATTGACACTCCGTAGGTCATTTGAACGCGCGCGTCCTCAACATGCTGCGCATGTCCGAGATCGAGTGTCTCGACTTGACTGCGTCGCTCATGGACGAGGAGGGCTTGAACATGGGCGGACGCGAGCTTTTACGCGGTGAGCTCTTTGAGCTGCAAGTCCATTTGTAGCTGGGCTGATTAATTTACGACCAGTCTTTGCCAAGCCGAACAGTTTCCTATTTCTTAGCCAGGTCAGCCTCAGCGGCGCGGCGCTACAGGACAGTGACATTATCAATATACATCACCTTCCGCGACTGTCGCAGCTTTGGCTCAGCAACACTGGCATCGGGAACGAAGCGTATGATTCGCGTGTAACCCACTTCACAGGTTATCGAATTGAAATCCCTTTCACAGCATATTTCACCTCGTCGCCCTGAAGCGCACACTTACCGAGCTCGATCTTGCGCTCAATCCGCTCATCGACGACGATGCGATCCCGCCTTTGCTGGCGTTGCCCAAGCTGCAGTTCTTGTCAGTGTTTGACACTGGGGTTGGCATGCCTGGATTGCGCCGCCTTGCAGTCGCCGTGCTGGAGAGGGAGAACCAGAAGACAATGGATATCGAGGTTCCGAGGGATTGTGAAGCATACCTCGAGAGTATGTATTTTGCCTCCAGCATAACCCCGACGAATTGACTCCATCGCTCTTCGCGTCAGACCTCCACCGAAAGTACATGCTGCATCCTCGACCGCCGCTCATCACTGACCCTGAGGCGTGTGCTGAGTTGTCGACCGCTGCGCTGCGCCGAAACCTCTCGGAGCACGCTGCGTTCAATGCTCAGATTCTGGTTGGAGGATCGCAGGCGGAGATGGCGGAGCGGCTGCAACGTATCCTACGGATGCGTGAGATGGACCTCGCGGCAAGGGACCTTGTGTGGACGAGCTTGGACCATGGCCACATTGACGAGAAGCCGACGGAAGAGCAGGTCAGTGAAGATGACATGGAGGCGTTTTGATATGTGGGACGCATCGCATTCCGTTGTTATTGTCAGTTGCATGTCGTGTTGTTATCCATGTATTATTAGCTGTCTGTAAAGCTCTGAATGCAGTTCACAATCCTCTCGTTCGGCGTGGCTGTGGAGACAGAGGGTCGAGTCTCATCAGTATGAATTGCGAACTCATCTAATGTTATTTATCGTGTTTTAGCTGCAATCTGCTGCAATGGTAAAAGAAGAGAAGACCTGGGAAAACTAGAGTTGCCTTTTGCGGAAGCCCGCTCGGCAACGGGCGCTTGTGCCACAATCACAATCCACCCGCCGCTCATCTCCTTCCGCCTCCCTCCCTACCTCGCTTCCGCATCATGACTTCACGCGACGAAACTTCACGCGACGAAACGAATCTGCAAGAATCACTGGAAGAGCTTTGGTATCTCAAGGAAATTACATTCAAACCCGACGCAGAGTCACCATCAAGGGCGGTCAAGATCATCACACAGAACTTCAACGGGTCAGTCGGGTCCGCGTAATCGAGCTTTGGACCGGTGTTCACGGGCTTGCAGGCCCTGCTCGTTTATTGCGATATGTAGGTTGCTATGTGCTGTTGCGTGGCCAGCTCAAGGCGAACACAGCTCGTCATGCCAGGCAACATACTCATCCTGCGCGGGCAGATCGAGATCCTGCCGCCGGAGCGGACGACCGTCTCCTACGACTTCCTGGCCCACCTCGTCGGAGACTATTTGCTGAGCTCGCGTCCGGACGAGGACGTGTCCTCCGCGCTGTCGGTCATGCCTGCTACACGGAGTACGTCTTTCGCTACTCGGCTGCTCAAGCTGTCTGGTCATACACCCGTTGCTTACTGCAGCTATTATATGAAGAGGGAATGGACCTCAACCCGCTGTTCACCGGCGCGACGGCGTTTCGTCCGGGAGGAGCGGGAGGAGAACTCAAGCTGTTTGAATATGCTGGGATCCAGTTAGTACATGGGTGGTTGGTTGACCCTGACAGTCCCGAGGCAAAGATCCTTGAGAAGACTGAAGACTACGACACATCGATAAATCTCCTCGTTGAGGCAGATCACCTTACCAAGGGGCAACTACTGGCTACTGAAGAAAATACAGGATCATCCGAAGCTGGTGTCACCGGGGTGTACGATACACTGACGAGCGAGCAACGCCATAAGATACAGGATGGTGAGATGCTTCCCCAATTCGGTTCATGTCTATCAAGATTGTGACGATTACCCATCAGGTATCATCATCCGCGATTTTCTCGACAAAACACAATCACAACTTACGTACTATGGCTTGTTCACCCTTGCCTCGACCATCACCCCAGGCAAGCTCGTCGCGCTCTTTCGCAACTCACATCTGTCCGTACTCTACAAACCCATCGGAGAGGACACCGGGCTGTACACGCTCGTTACTGACCAGGTGTTCCTGCACGAATCGTCCGTAGTGTGGGAGCGCCTCGAGGACGTCGAGGGCGGCAGCTCGTCGTTTGTCGATTCCGACTTTGTCCGCTCCAGTCCCGCAGGGGGTGACTACGCGGGACACACAGCCGAGAGCGCGCTTCGGGCCATTGAGGCACAGACGAACGCTATGTCGCTGGAGCAAAGTGATGAGTGAGTGTTTGAGTGGGTGTTCGGTGAATCCCACGCTGACGCGAACCCCCCCTTTCCATCGTCCAGTCTCGCGCTAGCAAGGCAGCTGCAAGCTGAAGAGGACGAGCATGCGCGCGAGGTTTATGCACGGCGTCAGAGGGAGCGGGCGCAAAGAGGAGAGCAACCGCAGACGCTTGCTGCACAGCATCCGCCCTCGCCTGCATCTACTGCAGATAAGCGCAGCCGGAAGCGAAAGCTGAAGAAAGATGATTGCATTGTGATGTGAGGCGGTATCGTGATCGCCTTTTTGGGTGCAGATGCTAGCTGGATTGTACAGTATGAGATTTCTTGCATAATTCTAAAGTATCAGAATTATAGCTGGAGCCACGTTGAAGAAGCTGATTTTTATGTCGTATACAGACGTGTACCCCGGCATAAGTGACGATTGAACCACAGGCTGTATCTTCTGGGATTCTACGACGGTTGGTTCAGATAACTTGCCTCACAGCACGTAGTTTGAGCCTATAACCCAGCCAAACTCCCGATTCGCTGCTACATGATCATGATTCGTTCTGCAATGCCGCAGTAGTACGCGTGCCGGACCTCTTTTGATTTGATAGGCACGTCCCATATACATTGTTGGTGCTATGAGACCGATTTCCTATAGAGAACGTACGTCTTTAATTCTCAGGTTTGTGCAGCCGCCATGGAACCGTAGAGGCATCGGACGCGCTAAGAATTCTTGTCTTCTTGTTCAGGAATCTCGTCATCTGCATCAACACAAGTATCACCGTCTTGGATCTTGATAACGCCCGAGATGCTCGAACCGTACATCAGGCCGGCGAAGGTGTTCTTGTTCTCGTACAGAACGACGCCTCGTTCGCCGCTCTCCACACCGCGGAGCTCTGGGTGAAGGGAGGCGGCAGTTTGTTGATGCATGAACGAGCCTGGAGGTCAGAAGTGCTTGTGCAGATTCTGGACTGCACGACGTTGAATGCTCATCCAGAGCTGTGCGTACCACGCCACAGGCAGAATGCAATGTATCAGTCTGCATCGGGATTGTGAACACATAACGAAAGTCAGATCGCGCTTGGAACTTTATTGAATGCCTATGGTGTACGGTATGCCTGTGGCTGCTATGTACAGCTTATCATGCCAGCTCAATCCGATACAGTGTAAATTAATTGTAACTCAATATCATCAGGCAGCAAGCGGACCTCATGAGACGAACGACAGAGTTTGATCCTGCCTGGCCAGCTACCAGCGGCTCGTCGCCTAAGGTGAGTATTAACGTCTGTTCAAGAAAGCAAAACCTGGTCCCATCCATCGCCCCCATATCCTCTGCCAAAGATCGAGAGCTCTCGCTCTGTCCACGACTTGATGTCGGGAGTATGACCGCATGGAACTTTCCTCGCGGTTCAGGATCCTCCGGGACGTCCGTATCATCGGGAATCAGCTGACTATGCACGACCAAGCCCGTAAAACCCCAATCTGAGCTCGTTGGCTGCCCCATCTGGCACAATTATCAGCGGCTCAGAGTCGAGTCCAGCACAATGCTCGTCACCTCTACAAACAGACCGGGGAGAAGCGGGAAGATGGTCCTTTCGCGAATGAATGGATATGTTCGGCGCATCGGCAAGCAATGGTATACATGTGGATATACTGCGTGCCAGCTCCGCATCATTCCACCAGACAGGAGCTGAAGCCTCCAGTCAAAAAATACTCTGCCCCACTACAGTGAGTGCCACCGTGGCGAGGACTGCGGCCAGACCGATCTGCATGCTAACCCGCGCCGACGACGTTACGATGGTTTTCGGCATCTGCGCTGCAGCCGCCTCAAGCCTTGTGAAGTTCGGGGTACCGAGGCCAGTGATCTGAGGGAGAAGCTTAGCGCAATTACGACATATAGAGTGTGATACTCACTGGGTCCCACCCGCTCGTGGCATAAAACGCGGAATGGTTTGCGAATCCCAGATTATATCCAGAAACAATATCATGAAACGCCGTTGATGCGTTGTAATACAAGAACGGGTTGAGGAAACCTAGCGTAGAATTGCCTGCCGCAAGGCGCCGATCGTTGATCAACGCAACGATGCTGGCGAACGTCGGCGCCGAGCAGCTGGTGCCATAAATGTGATGCAGCGAGCCGTTGATGATCACCCCGAACTCCTCTCCGTAAGCCGCGACGTCGGGATAGGCCCTTCCGGACTGGTTGAACAGCCCGCTGTTGTTGGTCCCGAGCTGGGAGAGATACTGTGATACGGCGGACGACTGATAATCGGGTCGGCTCCAGATGTTTGAAAAGCCCCCCGATGAGAAGTCGGCGGTGACCTCGACGGGAATTCCGGAGGTGGCACCTACTGAGGTGACGCTGCAATGTGCTCGTCAGACCCTATATCAAGAATTATTTGTGAATTGAGAGGCACTTACTATGGGCAGCCGGAAGGGAAGGTTGGTACAAACACCGTTCCTTCGACCATAGTAGAGTTGAATTGGATGCCGGTGACGCCTCCATCTCCAGAAGCGAAGATTAAACTAACTCCGCGTGCTCCCAGCTGAGCATACGAATTGCACAAATTTCTGCAGACGAGAGCTTCAACTTCACGAATTGCAATATCTATCATACGGAGACTCACTCGGCCAACTTCTGTGAAATAGTGTCCTCATTCATCCCATAGCTAGTGGAGAGAACCTGAGGAGGGTGAGCCTCGCCGAGAAGGTAGCTTGCGGTGTTCAGCAAGGCTTCCACGAACTCGCCAGTTGTGTTCGCATACGGACCAACTGCCAAGAAGGTCACCGGCACGTTCGTCGCAAGGCCTACAGTATACTGTAGGTCCAAGCTCTGTGAAGCGGCGATGAGTGACAGTCTGTCTGGAGGAGCACGTGTGAAGGCAACAACGTACGGCTTCACTACCGGCCTCTGCGGGATCGGTCGAATAAAGACCGCCATCAGGTTGCTGCAAAGTGAAGTTCCCACTGCTGTTCATGTCTGGTCGAAATAGTTTCAAAAAGGTCTATAGTGCGAAGATGAGAATAATGCCTCTCTGATCACATTGTGCGACTACCATCAGATCCTCATTATTTGCACTCTGGTTAATGTATTCGGCAATGGCAAGTGCATTCGAGGAGGTGGTGGCAGGGGTGGTCGGGATAGCGTAGAGATGCTGCAGGCAAACAGGATCAATAAGGGATCCGTTTCCGCATGGCGCAGACTGATTGGCAGTATCTCGAATAACGTGCCGTGAATTGCCGGTGGTCCAGAACGAGGCAAGCGTGCTGGCCTGCTTATATTGCGGAAAGCTACATACAGCCGTGTCAGCACTGAGCTCGTAGATCATCCACAATCCTGCACGCACGTAATGGTGGGATGAACCAAATCAAGATGATCCGCCAAAGCTACCGGGATAGAGTATGCGAGCGTCCTGATGGCCTGGCGTCCAGTGGCCGTATGCGTGAAAGTGGTGAAGTTAGCATCCAAAAGAGTATTTGCTTTGCTGACGGGCACTTCGACTTTGACCCAGTCGGCTGCATGAGAGATCGTGGTCGCGTTCAGTCCGTTCTCGGCGAACCATGCATTCACTGCTGTTACGCTCTCGGGTTTCGGCGAAGAGAACACTTCCACCTATTCACACAGCATCACCCATGTGAAGGAGGACACATTTGATGCCGCTAACGTACCTCTTCCATAGTCAGATGGGAACCGTACCTCCCACTAGACGGATTGCTAACAGCATGGAGGGCGTCCACCAATCCATCTGTGTCATTCCCGATGAGAGCGAAGCGGAGAGTCAAGACTGTATCTGACGGAGCAGGACCGTCGGTTTTCCAGCCATTGGGAATTGATTGTCGGGATTCGTGCAGCTGAAGCGTCCGCGATAAAGGTTTGCCGAAGCTTGCTATGAAATGGATGATGAAGAATAGAAAGACGAAGACCATTTCCACTGAAACGGGGAATAATCAACAAGGTTGAAGGTGGAGAGCGGTATGATTGAGCTCGGGATGACTGGCATGATTGTACTTATAGTGAAAAAGCAACGAGAACAGCGCGCAATGTCAATCTGTCAAGCGACTGCAGGAACAGCGGTACGGGCAAGTAGACGTATTTAGAGACGCCACCACTTAGTACGGTAATCCAGCCATCTTTGAAACGCGTACAACGGCTGCAACGTGGTGCCATTGCGCTAGCTGTCAACATCCTTCAAGTACAGTCACTCGTGAGGTAGTGCGAGCACGACAAATATGATGTTGATATATACGTACTAGAAAAGTGAAGGCGAGTAGCGTCATATGGATTGGTAGTCCCATGGGCAATGTACGGTTGTGTATGAGGCGAAACGGAGATTAATCGCCACCAGATCGTATCAAGTCATCATCATCGCCATTAGGCGCTAGAAATTTGCCTATGATGGTGATCTTACAATTCTTGGAGACGAGCTAGCTGTACATAGCCAAACCCCGCTTGCGGAGCGCGCATGATGCCAAATTCAAGTGCAGCACCCAAGTAATCTACGCGCGATGATCGGAACGGGACATTGAACTCCGACATCACGTGAAACTACAAACAAAGCACAACGTTGTGTCTGACGCTCGGATGCGCTTTGCTTCTTCGCATCTGTGCCCACTTGCATTGTCACTCCCTTAGCTGTACATTCTACTATGCCATCTAGCAAATCTCCAATAGGCTCTGATAGTCTACAATATGATTGCACTTTCGGAGAAAGTCTACAAAAAGCTGAAAAGTATCCTCCGAGCACATAGATTCCATATTCCTGCTACGACAGTAGTTGGTTTCTTATCACCATGAAGTGTCGAAGGCTCTCTGCGAAAATTAGCGATTGGGGGGCATCACGGCTGCCCTAAACTGATTGCTCCATTGCTCGTCATGTCAGTCGTCATCTCTCATGATCTGCTCCTTCTCCTCTGTGGCTCCCTTGCCCCTCGTTTTCATCTTTTTCGTATGCTCGGTCATTGTCGATCATCATGTCACGAATCGCTGTGCAGGGCTCGTACACTGGCATTCCTGCATCCATTGTTGTCGATGCTTGTCTGGATCGCTCGTGTATTTCTTCTGATTCTTTTTAATCTGTCGTCTTCTTAATTGCTCTATTACTTTCCGCTATAATTCTCATTGCGAGTTAATCTCTCTGCTCTCATGTCTTTGCAATTGTTCCTTCTGCTTAGTATATTTGCAACTTGTAATGGTCTCACCCACCTCCAATACTACCTTCTACCTAATGTACCATATTTGTGCCTCTCAAGTGCTCGCTCTCCTCCCGCAAGCGAAGTCAACGCGCACCAACAACCGCCCGTACACAACCAATTGTAGGGCATTTTCCGTCAACTGCAATCACTTCAACCAGCATGAAAACCTTTCACACGACATCCATCGCCCTCCCGAAATATTTCACTTCCCTCCAAACACTGCATATCACTGCCGCACTTTTTTCCTGCGCCCCCATCGTAAATTAAGCTTCAAGCGCCGGCTACACAATGCGTGACCATCGTGTACAAGCGCTCATCGTAGCGGGCGCTGCCGGCATCGGCCCTACCACCTTATGTGCAATGTGAGCAAACAGCCAGCTACCAATAATCTTGTAGAACATGATGAAATGAAGATTAGATTGTGAGCACTCATCGAGAGAAGGCTCGCAACCATGACAATCTTAAGACGAAAACTTAGCAACTGTCCTGGTAGATACCGACAGCGTGCGTATCACAAAGGGATTGCGACGATTCTGCCCTGATCTGGATGGCAGTGGACGTGCGAAGTGGCCGAAGTATGCATGATGATGGGCCTTCGTGCTCGTTTCTCCATGAAGAAATTTCGAGACCATCTAGATACGAAGCTAGGATACTAGCGCGATATTCTTGTCCTTTCGAGAGCGCGGGGGCAGAGTGAAGAGGTCAAGCAGAAAGGAGCCGATTGTGGATCTCAACGAGTATCCTGTTCATGTGTGCAGCCCTAGTTGAACCCCTGGGTTGCCATAGGAGCTTCGTAGCTTCGTAGCATGACAGATCATCGAGCATGGACCCAGAGCTAGTAGCATTGAGAACGGCGGCAGCAGTCATGGCAGGAGAAGCAATGGGGGGATACAATATAAACGTAACTCTAAGAATGGACATTACACCCGATTACAAAGTCCGAAGAGCCTGCTCCTAATAGACTTGAAACTCCGCTCGAAAAACCCGACCTCTCGACAAGACCCCCCCGTCAAAAAGCAGACAACCTGCTCCTTCTGATGTCTGAACAACATCGCGCGGATCTGTCCGCTTGTTCCTGTTGGTGGCGTTTTGGCTTTCATTTGGTGAGTTAGAGTACATCGTTCGACGCATTCGTTCGCCCCTGACCGTTTATTGTCAGAGGTTATGTTCGCTGTGGCAGCGTCACAGTGGGTTTCATTCTAGGACTTGTGCGATCGCGATGCCCCTCTAGCCGATTCTGCGTTGTGGACGGTGGTTCCCGACGTTCGGTCTCGATCTTGACAATGGACCTACAAATGTATCCTATCGTTTTGGGCTCTCGTACATTGCTCTCTACGCATTCCTGGGTGGTGTATCTCAGCCAGCTCTCTCGTGGAAGTGCAACGTCTTTGTGGGAAAAAGGGGTTACATCTGTCGCAGTCGACGTACCGTTTCATTTCCTCGCTTCTCGCTTTCCTTTTCGCAGCACTGAAGGTTTGGCCCGGATGCACAACATCACTGTTGGTTGCCAGGAACGCTCTTTGATTGGATTGTTCAACGCGTGCACTGCTCATCACTGTTGATCTAGCTGTCCTCAATCCCTCTCTGTGTTTGATTTTCCGACCGATAGGCTTCATCGCGTCGGTGTAGATTGCAATGACTGGTACGTGTCTGGATCGTTTTTGCAACGCTTCCCTGCTGTTTCGAACGTTCGTCCTGTGTCGGACACCCTGTACGTTTTTGCTAGCGTGGTCGACTGCGGAAGACGTCTACGTGTCGTGGCGTATGGACGACAAACACCGTTGCGACGAATGTACTGTGACGCTCCAGGGGCCCGTTGTCTCCGCCGGCGCACAGTGAGATGGCGGCCTTATACCACGACGTAATACAGATTACCCAGACGAAAACACTCCTCGCTCTGATTGTCACTCACCTACATATCGCGTATATATCCCGCTACGTATGCTCTCCTACCTGTGATTTGGAACCGGCGCTGCCTCTACCCAAGTAGCTACGCGATAGTACGCGTGCAGGCGCGTCGCATATCTATATTGAACGCGGTCACGTGCTAAATACAAGCCGGGCCCTCGAACACCGCGGAGCAAATCCTCTTTTGCTTTTGAGAGCAACCACTCCCATTCCCTCTGATGAACGCCGGCAAGTCACCTAACCCGCTGTAGCTTCACCAGAACATTAAGCTCTTGCGAACAAACTCAACGAGACCAACGTGCATTTCTCGGCGTTCTGTGCGGACAAACGAGTTCCCGATGTATGACCGACGAGCGAAGCGTTTGCGTTGGGGCACCGTCGTGCAGCCACGACAATGCCAAGGTCTCCATAAAAATCCCTCTTTTCTGCTATCGAATGAAGCCGGCTCTCCACCTCCACTAGCATGGGCTCATCGACATCGCTCGACCAGAAGCTCCTCGCCGCCCTCCGCTCGCGCGAGGAGCGTCTGATCCGTCGACGGCTGCCGGACCCAGCCGCCGACGAAGGCCTCGCAGACTTCTCCACAAACGATTACCTCTCTCTCGCCTCCTCGCCTGTCCTACGCTCACGCTTCCTATCCAAGCTCGCCAACGCACCTGCCATCCTGGGCTCCGGGGGCTCCCGCCTGCTCGTGAACGGCCCAGCGCACGCCGCACTCGAAGCGCGCCTGGCGACGTTCTTCGACGCCCCCGCTGCGCTGCTCTTCAACTCCGGGTTCGACGCGAACGTCGGATTCTTTTCCTGTGTGCCCCAGCCGGGGGATGCGCTCGTCTTTGACGAGCACATCCACGCCTCCGTACACGATGGTGTGCGCGCATCCCGCATCGCGCCCGCGCTCCGGCGACCATTCTCGCACAACTCGGTGCAGGCACTGCGAGAGGAGCTCGTGAGGCTCCTGCGGGAGCAGCCTGCTCTGCGCACGGGTGCGAGCAGCGTGTTTGTCGCAGTGGAGAGTTTGTATAGCATGGACGGGACCATCGCGCCGCTCACGGAGATGGTGGAGGCGGTCGAAGGACTCCTTCCTGCGGGCAACGGATATGTGGTGGTGGACGAGGCACACACGACTGGGGTGTATGGTCCGCAGGGACGCGGGCTGGTGGCGTTGCTGGGGTTAGAGCGGAGGGTGCTCGCGCGGCTGCACACGTTCGGGAAGGCGCTCGCTGGGACAGGTGGTGCGTGACCGTGTCCGCCGTCCAAACGTCAATCGCGCGCCTGCTGACACTGACGGGGAAATTCAGCGATCCTGCTCACGACCCCGCTCGTCCGCGACTACCTGCTCAATTATGCACGCTCGCTGATCTACACGACTTCTCTGGGCTATGCGAACATCATATCTGTGGATTGTTCGTTTGACCTGCTCGAGGATGGGACCGGGGCGAAGGTATGCCGCGCACGAACTGACGTGAGATCCAAATTGATCCTCTAGCAGTTATCGAAAAAGCTCCTAGAGCTGAGCACATACTGTGTTGCCCAACTACGCCTGCATCTCCGCACCATTCCCCTCTCAATACTTGCTCTACCTCCACACCTCGCCTCGCCGCCGCCGTCCTCTTCCCAATCACCATACCGAACGTTCCCTACGCCTGTCGTTCCCCTACTAACACCCTACCCGCGGCCGCTGTCCGCGCATCTCCGCTCGCGTGGGCTCAACGCACGCCCGATCGTCTGGCCGACTGTGCCGAAGGGCCGTGAACGCGTCCGAGTATGCTTGCACGCTGGGAACACAAGAGAGGAGGTGGATAGGCTTGTCGGAGCAACGGTGAAATGGGCGGAAGCGTGGATGAGGGAGAATGGGACGGCGGAGATGTCAGTGGCTAGCGGTGCTGAGGAACAGACGTTGTTGGCCAAGTTGTAGCTGAGGAGCAAGCTGTGATTCCTCGAATCCTGGAAGTCGTGCATTTGGACGAACGGAGAGAGCATGGTGTGGATTGCTCAAGCCAACTGGACGACGAAACCATCTCAGTCCTGCAGGGCTTCGATTTGCTCGGCGGTTGTCTGCAAAATCTCATCATATGAATCTTGGTAACCGACTGAGCAAAGTGACGTTTGGTCAACGTATATATTTGCACTGTGTGTGCAGGAAGCACGTACCGGGAGTCTTTGCCAAGGCACGATATCGTGCGATCACTTCTCTGTTATGCCGGATCGCAGCGAGCTGAGCTTGCTTGATCGTGCCTTCATTGCAATTTGAGATGAAAGACGACGTAGAGCAGTCGAAGAGCATACCTGACACATGCACGACGTTGGGCAGATACCGACGTCCTTCAATCGTGGTGATGAGCGTCAAGCTTGCCCACGCGACGTTGTGCGATTCGCGTCCGACACGAATGATGCATACGTTCGTCTGAGGAGAGAAGTACTTGACTGTTGCGATGAGACGGCGCGAGAATATGCTCAGCGGGACCTCATGGATGGATAGAAGTGACAGAGACACGCACCGTTCAGGGACGCGCCCACCGCGCCCCAGCCAACGTCTCCGAAATGTGTGATCACACTCTGCTTGAGCGCATTCCGGATCCGGTTGCTGTCTGTCTCGACATCGCTCGCACCTAATCCTACGGAGGGACTGGACTGAGAGCGCGTGGCTGGTCCACAGGGGATGAATTCCACGAGAAACCAGCGATTCTGGAGCCAAAGTCAGTCGACGCGAGCCGGCTCGTTGCTTTGCACTCACTTTGAAGCGGACCATTCGAGACCACTGCTGTGGGCACAGGCACAGCTCTGAGCAAGCTGAGCGAGGCGGCAGCCGCTGGACAGGCGCCTATTATTGCTGCGTACACGTGATCGTGGCCGAAATGTTCGGGCATACTGATCTGATCGGCGTGTCGCGTGTGCACTGTGGGTGTGGATCTCCCTCAGAGTACTTGCATTTCTGCGACGCACTGGTCTGTTTGTTTATGACAGGAACAACCACGACCATTGCACAGCGCGCTAGCCAGTCTTTTCAACTCTTACATCTCGACGGGCGCGTCACGGTCAGTTCGGAGTCTCACCCGAGCCGCAGAGTTTGCGGAGCTCCTACCATCACTCGCACACTCGCGGTGATACCCACCGCCAGGGCAGCATCAAGTCGAGGCCTGAACTTTGCCTTGCTATATAATCCTCCTGTTCCTGCCGTGAGAGCAAAGGCCTCCTGGATCAACTCGACTTTGTTGCAGCCATGTCCGACTCCAAGTTGACGTACACTCCTATCGAGGATATCCCTCAGGTACGTACCCTGAAGCGCGTGGCGTGGACTGTGATCTGAGCTGCCAATTGTCGTGGTCAGATCTATGAGACACTTCAGAAGGGTTTCCGGTCTGGCAAGACCAAGTCCATCGCCTACCGGAAGGAGCAGCTCGCCCAGCTTTCGTATCTCATACATGACAACAAGGCCCGCTTTCGGGAGGCATTCACCGCTGATCTTGGACGTCCGGCGGAAGAAGTCGACATGTACGTCCCGCGATGTCGTTTTTAATCCATGATTGTTTGAGCTTCGTGACAGGCTGGAGCTGAGTGTCGTGCTTGCGGAGATGAATGATCTCTACGACAACGTTGCGAAGTGGTCCGCGACGGAGAAGGCGCCATTCGACGCTTCGTGGTTCCTCATGTCTCCGGCCATCCGCAAGGAGCCCAAGGGTGTGGTGCTCATCATTGCACCCTTCAACTATCCTGTAATGCTTGCCCTGGGCCCCCTTGCGAGCGCGATGGCCGCGGGCTGTGCCGTCGTTGTCAAACCGTCGGAGTTGACGCCTACTATAAGCGGCCTCATGGGGGAGCTTATGCCGAAATATCTCGACCAGGACATGTACCAAATGGTCAATGGAAGCATCCCGGAGACTACGAGGGTAGGCTTGTCATATATGTTTGCATGTAGCGGTGATTCATGACGTTTGAGATAGCTCCTTGAGCTCAAGTGGGACCACAGTATGTCATTCGTTTGTGTGTGGTGATCATCTACTGACGAATCGCAATGTGCAAAGTCATGTACACAGGTAGGGCTGTCTCAACAGGTCATATCGGAAGCTAACTATTATCGACAGGAAGTGGTCGTGTGGCAAAGATTATCAGTGTCGCCGCAGCGCAGCACTTAACTCCAGTCACGCTCGAAGTAAGTGATTTATACTAGGTCTGAAAAGAACATATGTGCTTATCAACGTCCAGCTCGGCGGTAGGCATGTTGAAAAAGCTTTTCCGATGGCAACTCACACGATTGCGTCAAGGCAAGAGTCCCGTGGTCATAGACCCGAAATGCGACGTCAACACTGCCGCGAAGCGCATTTTGTGGGGCAAGATCGCCAACGCAGGCCAGGTAAGGTTGATAATATATGGACATCACAGTACTGCGCTCATCTACCGCTGCAGATCTGCCTCGCCCCCGACTATGTTCTCGTCCCACGCGACTTCCAAGACACTTTCGTCGCCGCGGTGCAGCGCGCGTACGTGTTTGTCTTCGAGCGCACGCTGCTAGCCGCACTGATTCCCACTACGCAAATGTCATTAGCTACAAGGAGTTCTTCGCTACGGGCGCAAAACCGGATGTGATGTCGCATATAGTCACCACGGCGCACACGCAGCGCATCAAGCGCTTGATCGACGAGACGAAGGGCACTGTGGTGTTTGGCGGGAAGGTGGACCTGGACGGACGGTGGGTCGAGCCGACGCTGGTGAAGGACGTCAAGGGAGACGATTCCCTCATGAGCGAGTCAGTGTCTTGTTCTGAGATGAAGTGATTTTTCTTTTTAACTTTGGTTCCACAGGGAGATATTTGGTCCCGTGTTGCCGATCATACCGGTCAAGGACGTCGACGAGGCCATCGAATTTATCAATGCTCGGTGGGAATCCCCTCCTCTCTCTGTGCTGTGTAGGTAAGGTGCTGAGTGCGGTGCAGGGATGACCCGCTCGGCCTGTATATCTTCTCGAACGATTCGGCATTCAAGGCCAAGGGCATGTAGTTCTCAACGCATCTTGCATTCTGCATCTGACTCGGAATTGGCGCAGTTATCGACAACACCAGGAGCGGAGGCGCCTCGGTGAACGAGGTCGTCGTACACTTCGCCAGTACGTGCGCTGGCCTGCATCGTCCTCGACTTTACTGACCGCGATGCGCCGTGTCAGCTCATGGTCTGCCGTTCGGTGGTATCGGCCCCAGCGGATGTACGCGTCCCGCGTCATATAACCCTTCGTATACTCACATCGTCGCCCTTCAGATGGATACGGCCATGGAAAGTACGGCTTCGACACCTTCACCCACTTGAGGTCAACCTTGGATAACCCCAACTGGTCAGCATTCACGTGTATGAACCTACCTTGACAGACTTGAGCTGACGACGTGAGCTAGGATTGATACTATCTTGATGTCGGGGAGGTATCCTCCTTACAAGGTACGCGTCTGACTATCTATCTTTGGTGAAACGGCGCTCAAGAGGTCGTACCTAGCGGGCAGCGACGGAGAGGCTCAACTGGTTCATGGCACCTGCCTTGCCCCCGCGCCCCGGAAGCCGCCCTGGGATCTTGCGGAGGTTGCGATTCCTGTTCGCCTTTGTGGTGATAGGGCTGCTTACGAGAACGGGCTGGCGTGCGCTTGCTCGCTGGGGCTTGTATTAGGTGAAACACGAGCTGTGAAGACCGCCGCAGTGCTATGCCCATCTAGGCCCCGAGGATTGGACGATTTTAGGTTTGACTTATCGATGTATCAAAGAGGGTGTGCGCGTGTCGGTCCTTGGTACCGATGGTGTGAGCTCCGCTTGTCAGCCTGTCCGAGAATATCATCCATTAATACATTCAACATCCGAGCAATCGAGGCCCGGGTTGTCGTGTACAGATGTAACAGTATGAGCAGTAGCGTATCTATGCGTCCATAACGTTATGAATGAAGAGATGATGAAAAAACGTGTCATGCTTAGCATATGAGTCAAGTACAGAGCACCGATCAGAGCTTGAAGTAGAAGGAAGATTTAAAAAATACAGAAGGGACGGGGAACATCAGAGAACTGATGCTTCAAAAAGATGTGATGAGGAACGAGCGGTCATCTTGGAACGAGCTCTCCGTTCCCTGGCGCCAATTACCCGCCACGTCGTCGCCGCCCCACCGGCCGACCTCGTCAAACACGAACGTCGCAGCGACGTTGTGCCCAAACACGCCCTGCTTTTCCGACAGGGGCGACAGATCAACGCTGACCACCGAGCGACGCTTGTGTGCGTGCGACGTCTTGCGAGGAAGTGGCATTGTCTGGATGGAGATCCGCCGTTCGCGCTTCGGGGCGAGATCCACCGCGCTTTCTTCGGGTGAGTGGCCGAAGGAGAGGAATGATGTGAGAGGCGACGGGCAGCGCTCGGTGTGATCGCTCGCTAGCGAATCCGTCTCCGGATCTCTCGGGCTGGAAATCAACGCTCAGTTGATCTGCATCGTCGTTGGCAGATTTTGCACGTACCGATACGTAGGAGATTTTAGGGAGGACACAGGGGCGTTCTCCCCGCGTCTCGTCGCGTCTGAGTAACCGCCCAAATTGCCATCTGCACGGGCACTCGTTGAGGCGCTCGCAGCCCCCTTTTGTGGTGTATCTACGGACTGCATGGCCGGCTTGACGCTCGGCAGCGGTTTCTGGGGAGGATCATGGTGAGGAGCAGAAACGGTCCTCGCGTGTTTTCTTTTGCCTGGAGTGTGTGGCAGTGGACGAGACGTGGAGGACGATGGGCCCGCAATCATGGAAGACGGTCTGCTGCTCTTGCTCGCTATCGCCTGCAGGCCGGCGAAGAAGAGGCTGGAGTACTCTGAAGTGTGCTGTGGCCACATGGGGGTTAGTGATGAGGGTACAACGGAGGGGCACGCCTGGTGGACTGAGGTCTTATGGACGGCTGGGAGCGCCGCGGCGGTGTGAGTATCGATCAAGATACCGTAAACATGAACATATAGAAGATGGAGAAGGCAATGAAGCAGGCGCCGACCGCAGTGAGAATCTCACCCGACGAATTGAGTCTGTGTCAATGGTCCGTAATAGCCGTACGTGGCAGGGAAATCAGGTTCGCGGAGGCGCCTGATCACGAGATACAGAACGTTTGTTGGTCCGCACTGATGTCTCCCTGAAACGCATCTGTGCGGGGGGAAGTCGGTCGGGTAGGTTTTGGACCGGAGGCTCGCCCGGTCGTGGTGAATGACAGCAAGACCCGACGTCGGACATCAGTGCTGGGCCATAACAGTGAATTGTCTTTCGCTCAACGCAACAATGTCGTGAGGCTCCATTGACAGCAACAATGGGGCTCCTCCCATGAGAAGAAACGGGGTCAGACAGCATGGGCGAGTTCTACATGTGGCGGTTCGAGCCTAGGTGGATATCAGTCAATCAGCCTGGGGCACAGCGCGAATAGAACCCGCAACGGGACGGAGCCGTGCTGTGTGAGATGTATGACGCACCATAACAGATTATCATGATGGGCGGCGTTCACTCGGGAGCAGGCTGTGAAGTAAGAGCAGTCCTGGGCGACTGTGGCGAGACGCGCACGAAGCAACCGTCGGCAAGTGCGTTGAAGCGCAGAAATGGCAGGTTACCAACCGCATCGGGTGACTCATGAAACTCGCCGCACTACTCCATGGACAACACCACCTGACGGCACCCACAACTCCTTTCATGGAAGCATCACAGACGGTGAGCCATGCATCGGGCTCGGGGTATAATCATCCTTTGTGTAATGTTGCTCGGGCTGTTCGGCCCACGTTTCCGCAGGCGTTAGGGAACACAGCATACCGCTCTTTGATCAGTTCATCAATAAAGTGATGGTGAGCTGTCTGCTTCGTATACAATGGGTCGATTCCAGTAGATTCCGATCACGACATGGTGACTGTCTTGTAGACAATGGAATGTAAGCCGAAAGTCACGATGCATGCCCGCGTGGTGGAATGGCCGGTGGCCATGCGAGTCATTCAGGACGTACAATGAAAGAACCCAACTATCTCAGTCGCAGCACGATCGCATGTGTGTGATCGTAGCGTACAAACAGTCATGCGTGCTATTTCCGAGCCGCGACTTGAGCTTGAACGTTCGCTTGTATAAGGACGTCCTTCTGCTGTTCCTCCAAAACTCGGCGTTTGTTAAAATAGTCGATCTGAAGGTAGTCAGAGATACTAAATATCCCAGACAGAGAAATAAAACTTACCCAGCTCTTTGCACAATCCTGCTCGTACGTCGTCTTCGCCTCTATGCAGGCCTCGCCTTCGTCACCTGGTGTCAGGACGCTAGCGCGATCCAGGCAGGCGAAGTACGCGTCCCGACTCTCCCAACATTTTTTTCTGCTCGTCCGGGATACAGGGTCAGGCTTCTCCTGCTTCGAGGAGCCAAACCAACCCATTGCGAAAGCGAAAGCGAGGACAGCAGAGAGAGATGCACGCGACGTGAAAGTATGAGGCTGCGTGTAGCCGCCGTTCCAATTCCGTTTATGGTAACACCTTTTGTGGCCAACTTCTTGCTCGCGACTTTGTTCGACTGCAAGTGTCTCTTGTTTCGTCGGCGTGCTTCTGTTGATGGCGACAACGCCCGAACCTCCTACTTAACAAACAGTTACTCTATAATTCCTCGACTTTCTCTGCGCTGTGCGTCCTATTCACTACAACTTCATCTGGCACTCGATAGTCTGGATAGCTCGCCGACAGACGAGATCTGGAGGGTGCTTCTGGAGTGATAATACTATAGGTGAATTTGTCAAAGCTCTCCAGGTCTCTTAAGGCTACTGCCGGCTCTCCTGCCTCGCGACCATGACATCGGCACCACCGCCACAGGTCTCGACTCCTACGCATACGCACCCTCTGCTCCTAGACGAAGCTCTTTCTCGAGGGCGCAAGCTGCGCAGTACGCAGCTTTCTGAGGATAGAAAGCCTTCTGTAGACTATTTCTCGCTCAAGGCACAAGTAGAACACAGCATCGAAGAGCACGCGGGATATAACAGCGACAGTTGGGATGGTAGCGTCCGCGGATTTGGCAACGGTGGGAGGCGCAAGTCAGTGAACCGACAGTGCTTTACGTCCATCACCCTTTGACTGAATGAGGTGGTGACAGGACAGGAAAGCCTGCACCTCTGATTGTTGTCGAATCCTCCAGTGGCAACCTGGTGCCCTCCGTGTCCTCCACTGATAATGGTCCCGACGCCGAGTTCGCTGTTGACGCTGATTCAGGATCTGCTGCCGATGCACGTATCTTGCAGACAAAATGGCATGAGATGCCGGGCGACGCGATTGAAGACGCCGTGTCCAAGTACCGCGATACAACTCCTCAATCAAGTATCCCTAGTCATCCGTATCACTCTGTTCTGAGAGTATTGTCGTCTGCGGTGCACAAGCTGTCACGAATGCACAGGGAGCTAGAGGAGACTCGCAGGCTACTCCAAGAGAAGGAGACTGCAAGGCGCGAAAGGGCAGAACATCTGCTCAAGGAGTTGCCGCCATCGGAGAAGGTCGTCGCTGAGCGTATTCTTCAGTCTCTCTTTCCTAACGATGACGAGGAACATCATCAAGTGGAGAGGCGTCATAGTGAAACTGTGGGTCTTATTCGATAGTATATAATATCACACTAACATACTGTAGTCTCTCACACAGTCTCTGACTGAAGCCATCGAAGAAGACGTATCATTATCAACAAACGTTCCACTCGAGTTGAATACGCCCCTGGCACCGATCTTAGCACCCATGGACATGGATGCGAGTGTAGCCACTCTCCAAGCAGACTCCGACAGACTGCAAAACTCTGAACCATCACTGAATCCTTCCACAGTCAATGTTCTCATCGACTCCACACAGATTGTTGCCTCGCCTTACGAGGATGCTACGAATGGCCCTGACGATAGCTTGAAGTCTGACCGCGTATTATTTGGTGATTGGATGGGTGCATGGTGGGCCAAGAACAAGAAGAACAATGGTGGAGCTTCTCTTACGTTGGATGATGACGCTTCAGCATCGATCAGAAGCAGTCCTTCACGAACAGTATCATCACAGAATCTCGCCGACGACATCGCCGCTGCACAATCGGTTCCACAGACGCCTAAAACCAGTCGTCGTAAGGCTGCACGCAGCGTTTTTGGTTCTCTGGGGCTCTCCATCCTGAATCCCTCCACCTCCTCTTTCAGTTCTCGAAAGCGCCGCAATCTGTCCGTTACGGATATACATGCGTTTGCCGCGTCCGCGGATCCGAAGGAATCCAAGAGGGAGACCAAGAGCGTATGCTCCGCCGCTTCATCTCCTGTGCGAGGTGACCTCCCATCCCATCCCAGCGGCTCATCACAAGTCTCAGAGGTAGCATCATCATCAAAACCACCGTCTCTGTCGACAGACCCGTGCTCCACGGCTGACGAGAAACCGCCTCAAGGAACGTCTCTACGTGCCATCATACAGGCAACGCGTGTGATGACGTCTGACCCTTCCAGTATTCTGGATGACCAGGGCCACGAGACGAGTACGTTCATTGCGGAGAAGGCCATGGAGTTGGTGCGAAACGCGCGAGAGGAGGGGCTGGAACTACGGGAACGACCGAAGGAGAAAAGGGAGCACCGACCTGAGAGGTCAGAGGGCCATGGCCAGAATATGATCAGTCCTGCCGGGGAGCTTACACCCTTTCTCGCTCACCTTTCTCCATCTGAGAGCGGTCAACGGCCCTCAGATCGGCGAAAGCCGAGTGTCAACTTTACATCCTTCGCATCGCCACTCTTCGGATCCTTCATGGCTCAACAAGGAAAGGCGGTATCTGTTGTAGTCGGTTCCGTGCAAAGAGGATATCCGTCAGCCCAGTCCTCTCAATCCATCGCACCAAGCGGTGGCCCATCTCAGCAGGTGGCTGCAAATAGACCCGGCTCAGTGCCATTGGAGTCCATCATACCCGTAGATGCCAAGCCACCGACCCACTATCTATCGAGAACCTACACACCCTTGACATCTCGCGACTTCCATTTCTCGATCCCTTTGCCAGATGCGGCGTCTGCTTTGTCGGTACCATACGACGAGCTCAGCCACGAAGGCGTGACTGACCGATATGGCTTCATCTATGATGTGTCAAAGTACGATGCTCTTCTCCTCGTCCGAGCGAAGGAATGCGGCAACACTGCACCTGCGTGTCTCACGGGCATCAAGATCGCCGACCGCAAGGAGGACAACAGTTGGCCCGAGGACGAGGGACACTTGGACGACAATATCGAAATCGTGAAGGAAGCATGTGAGTGCGATGGAGTGGACGAGATGGCTGATACGATGAGCATCAAGAGTTCTGGCACGCGTCGAACCAGTCATAGCCTGCCTACAGCAGACTCCGGGCCCAATTCGTCTCAACCGTCGCGCGGCACTTCGCCCTCGTCCACGAAGGCCAGGAAGCGTGCAGGTACACTGCATGGCAAGCCCGCGAGATTGCTGACCTCCATCCTGAGCGTCGATGAAGACACCCCGCGCCATGTGTGTGCGAAGACTATCCGCCAGCTGATTGCACAACTCGTCGAGGTGCATGATGAGCGGGAGGCTGCACAGCGCAAGGAATGGGATACATTCTTGAAGCACAGACGGGCGTCCAGAAAGTCCTCGGGCGGGTCATCCTCGCGAACACCGAATGTGGGCGGCGGAGGCGCAGCTGCGATTCTGGGACTCGGCACGGAAGTCGGAGAAGAGGAGCTTGAGCATAGCGGAGGTTTGGTCGGCTTCGCGCAGCTTGGGCTTCCGGCATACCGAGATGAAAGGAAGGAATTTGTCCGGCTGGTCCGCCATGGTATACCCTTGGTTTATCGATCAAAAGCGTGGCTGGAGTGTAGTGGCGGGCTTGATATGCGCGAGCCCGGTATCTTCACCGATCTGCTGGCCCAGTCGGACGATGAGTCTGGAGTCGTCAGGGAGATTGAGAAGGATGTTTGCAGGACGATGCCCTTGAATGTCTTCTTCGGCCGGACAGGCGCAGGCGTGGATAAGCTGCGGAGAGTTCTGACGGCTTACAGCAGGTAAGCGTCTTCATCCACCTCGAGGATTAGTCTATTGACGCGATTCTCAGGAGGAACCCATCCGTTGGCTACTGCCAAGGGATGAACCTTGTGACGTCCACGCTTCTGTTGATTCATGCAGATGAAGAAGAGGCATTCTGGGTCCTCTCTGCAATCATCGAGCGCATCCTGCCGCCCGACTTCTTTTCTCCGTCGCTCCTTAGCTCCCGTGCGTGTCCGCTGGTGCTGCAGGACTACGTGCAAGAGCACATACCGAAGCTGTATCACCACCTCACTGAACTGGGAGTCGATCTCCCTGCCATCTGTTTCTCATGGTTTCTGTCATTGTTTACTGATTGTCTGCCTATTGAGGTACGTTTGCGCTTTACCGCGTCGCCGCTCCATAGGATGCTCATGGTCTGCAGACCTTGTTTAGAGTGTGGGACATCTTCCTGGTTGATGGCTTGGATGTCTTGTTCCGCATCGCCTTCGGCATTTTGCGCATGAACGAGCAGGAGCTGTTACACTGCGGGTCCATTCCCGCAGTTTACGTCGCACTAGAGAGCTTACCCAACCGTATGTGGGAAACGGATAAGTTGCTTCAGGTATGTATGTGCGGTGTATTTACATGACGAGCGCTGCTGCTCACATGGATCTGCGTCCGGGTTGCAGTACGAAGGCGAGCTGCGCTCAACGATGCACCATGCTGATTTGGTGAAACGCCGCGATGCCCACGTCGCTCAGCTCAAGGAGTGCATGCAGACTTGAGCATCCGGATGGACTATGTATTCTCATCGACTCACTCTTGTAGCGGATATCATGGGACTGTTAGAATTCATTATTTTTGTATTGGTTGGAAGCATGTGCATATATTTGTGCATGGAAGAGACAGTCGCGCGATTGGGAACTCCTCGGAGCGAGCAGCTGACGCTGCCGGACGTCCTCGGTTACACGCCATTATCCCGCCATATACACTGCAGAGATAACATGGGCAGAAACGAAGCCCGCTGTTTCTCGTTTCCACGAGCTATCTTGCTCAGTAACGTCGATGTCGACGCCAATCAAGCAGACCATCGCTGTTGGCGGCATTACCGTGCATGTCTACTCACAGCCGAACGCAACGAATGCAGCGGTTCCCGTGGCTGTCCTGTTCTTTTTGCACGGCAGGACCGGCTCGGCGCAGGAGTGTGAGTGGGTCGCACAGTCCACTTTGAAGTGGACGGAAGAGCAACGCAAGTCTACTGGAAAGCAGGCTCAAGATCTACTTATTGTGACCCTTGTATGTTATTAATTAGCATAGTCTCTGATCTCTGAGCGATACTGACATGGTGAAGGATCAACGCAATCATGGTGCGCGCATTATTGATGTGCAGGCGAACAGCGGGTGGAGGGAACAAGCACCCGCGAAGAACGACCGCCACGGGTGAGTCGGAGTCACTTCCGTCAACCCTTATGTTCTGATAACTTACCCTCTCTATGGGTAATGCTTTACAGCTTAGATATGTACGCAATATACAGTACGCCGTTCAGACCCTCTGCTGGGTGACATGCACTGAGGGACTTCCGACGGCAGCCGGAACGTCGAAAGATGTATCTTTCCTGATTGATTTCTTGCCATCGTACTTGTACCCGTCCGGAGAGCGTGCTGTTGCGCAGTGGCTCGTAGGAGGGATCAGTCTGGGAGGTCATGCTACCTGGTATACCTTGCGTAACGGTGAGCAACTAGATCACGTCCTCGTATTTGATAGACTACGACGCATCACAGAGCCAAGGGTGAAGACCGGCATTCCGATTATCGGTGAGCAGCAGTATCTTCTGAAAGGATAACAGATTGCTGATGAGGAATGGTTATTGTAGGCTGTCCGGACTACATCAAGCTCATGGCCGAACGAGCGGAGAAGAACGGTGTTCCCTTCGTGCCACCGTACATACCCAAGTCACTCCTGGACTTCATCCAAACGCACGATGCAGCTGCGGCACCGTACACATCCACCGACAGCTCTAACCCGTTCCTCGGAAAGAAAGTGCTTGTCCTGTCAGGCGCGGACGACAAGCTGGTGCCCTGGACGGCGTCACAAGATTTTGTGGAGGGTTTGAACGTAGGGGAAAGTGGTGTGAAGCAGGTTGTTGTTGCGCCGGGAGTGGGTCATGAGTGTACGCCAGACATGGTGAAGATCATGTCAAATTTTATCTGGGATCAAGTACTGGTTCTTTAAGGAGCTACATCCGAGTTCACAACTGGCATAGCGATTATGGTGAGCTTGTCGGGGTTCCTCCTCACACAAGATACATGTGCTTATTGAGAAAGCTTGGTAGAAGGCTGATGAGCATAGTAGTAGGCGAGAGATCAGGGTGGATAGGTTCCCAGTCAAGGGCCAAGGCCGTATTTTGTTCTAGACACCCAGTCACGGTACGACGGCCTTGCAACGAATGATAGTCGCGGCGCGGCAATGTAGCAGGCTTAGTCACAACTATTCAGCCATCCTCGTACCCAGAAGTTAGCAGTAAACGACAAGAATTAGGATACGTGAAATTGGTCTGCCTACAACATGCCTCATGGACCTGGATCTTCTGGGCCGGTTAGACTGTGATCGTCGAGCCATCGTCCAGGCTACTAGACGGCAACAAGTACTGATGCAGACTAGTGTTGTCCAGAGCGCGATGAGTGGCTGATGGTGCCGTTTATGCGGCCATAATCTATTACAAAGATCAAATAGGCAGAAGCTCAAAACCTCCTAGTTTTCGTTAATAATTTGTTCAACTGCACCCATGTCGACGGCCACAAAGCAGACACTTGCTATCGGTGGCATCACAGTGCATGTTTACTCACAACCGAACGCGACAGATCCTGCCACACCTGTCACCGTCCTGTTTCTCCTACATGGCAGGAAGCGCACGGTTAAAGACTGCGAGTGGATCGCAGAGTCTACTTTGAAGTGGACCCAGGAACAGCGCAAAGCCAGCAGAAATCAAGCCCAGGATCTGCTTATCGTGACTTTTGTATGTGCCTGGCCGTCATCGTGCAGTTTGGGGATTCGACGATACTGACGCGTTGATCTTCATGAAGGGTCTGCGCAATCACGGCTCACGGGTTGTGGACAGGCATGCAAATAACGGCTGGAAGAAAGAAGCATCCGAGAACAATGCGCGCTACGCGTGCGTTAATAACTACTCTAAATTGCTCGGAATCCGATGTTTTGCTGAATACCTTCCGGTCCTTACAGAGTGGACATGTATGCGATAATCGGTACATTGCTCAAACGCTCTTCCGCTGAACATGATCCACTGAAGGATTCTCAATGGCAGCTGGGACGTCGAGAGACATTTCCTTCCTGATTGACTTTCTACCGTCGTACTTGTATCCGTCCGGAGACCGTACCATCGCGCAATGGCTCGTGGGGGGCCTCAGCCTCGGAGGCCATACTACATGGTATACTTTACGAAATGGTAAGTGGCGTTGTACGTCACGTCCTCGTCTATGCAAGACTGAATGACACGTTCGCAGAGCCAAGGGTGGTAATCGGCATTGTGATCGCCGGTCAGCAACCATATATAATCAGGAAGAAAACAATCCATCG
Source organism: Laetiporus sulphureus 93-53 (assembly GCF_001632365.1). NCBI lineage: Eukaryota > Fungi > Basidiomycota > Agaricomycetes > Polyporales > Laetiporaceae > Laetiporus > Laetiporus sulphureus. The sequence continues at coordinate 99,414 of NW_024468556.1, forward strand.
CTAACGAGAAGCATCCATTACAGGCTGCCCGGCTTACCTCAAGATGATGGCCGAACGAGCGAAGGAGATGGGCATCCCATTCACACCACCACACATACCAAAATCGCTACTTCACTTCATCCAGGCGCACGACGCAGCCGCAGCGCCATACATGTCCTCCGGCAGCTCCAATCCGTTCCTCGGCAAGAAGGTGCTCGCCTTGGCGGGCACAGCTGACAAGTCAGTTCCCTGGGCAGCATCGCGAGGGTTTGTGGAGAATCTGAACGTGGGAGAAGGTGGTGTGAAACAAGTTTTTATTCAGCCCGGAGTGGGCCATGAGTGTACCGGGGAGATGGTGAAGGTTATGTCCAAGTTCATTTGGGAACAGGCGCTGGCTGTTTGACAAACTAGAACAAGGGCCTGGCTACCTTAGCGATTGCGTTGAATCTCCCATACGAGACCGTCATATCGAAAGAAAACGGTAGAAAGATGACGAGCGTAGGGTGAAGTGGGGGAACGTGAACAAGATCTGGGTCGTCGTTGCGATATGCTCCGAAGCATTTATGAGCTTTTTGAAGCTTGAAGAATCGGTGGCGGAATTTGTCGAGAATCTGGTAGCAGGTTGCCCCTTGGGCATTCTGCGCCGGGTCCGCAAGCTGACGAAGCAATTGTGGAGAAACAGTGAAGATATGGGGATATCGTTAAGACTGCGAGGCGGACGTCGTGGTCTTGAGAAATGCGGGTGAGAATGTGAGGTGGAACATGGGTCATCGACATCGAACGATGCCACGAGATTGGACACGTGAGAGGCGGTTACAAGCAAATGGTGTGTCGGGAAGCAGGCAGCATTGCTGAAGCGTGCATGGGTGCTTGGAGATTGTTCATGTACTCACACACCGTGACTGAAGGAATGGTACCATGACGTTGTCCTTGAGGAAAAACGGTCCAAGTGTACTTCGCGAAGCCATCTCGATCTAGTGGGCTCGCGAAATGATGCATGGGATCCGAGATTCAAGGGATTAACGAGATTGCAGCTCTGACATCCTCATGGAGATAGAGTTCCTTGAGAATTATAGAAGATTGGGCAGGCATGAAAGCAATACTAGACCTCGTTCGCCGAAGCACAAGATGACAGTCTGGGAATTGATGCAATGCGAACAGTGACAGCTAGAAAAGTGTGCGGATGAAGCTTGAGCTTGAGTTAGTGCACGACAATTGGCAACCACATGCTTACCAGAATTGCAACATCCAACAAGATTAGGGCGCGTGTAAATAGCCACCGTTGACTAGCCAGCCTTAACTTACCTCAAATTTTGGGCCAGAATTGTAAGTTGGTTGTGAGGAAAATCCCAGGTCCTTCCAGATGTGTCCATAAGTTGATTGAGGATTTCATAGAGAATGTCATGAGTGAGCAGCCTGAATGAGACTCCAATGATGAAGGCGAATGACTCCTGCCATTTCAGCCACCGGAAGCACCATATGTCAGACAATGAACACAAACTGTGGTGCGCACTTGTCTGGCACCTGAATACGGGACAGCAGGCGTATATCCGACGCCGTAGAATGCAGGTGCTGCGTGGAGGACGCTGGGCAGACAACGACAGTCTAGGAGAGTAACTGGGATGTAACGAGCTATAGTAGTGACCGTGTCAGACGAATGCGGATCGAGACGGTCCGCTACCTGGGGCCACAACTCATTAATTCAGTCGGCCACAGTGATTAACATTGCAATGACCAGCGGCTCCGACAATCTACCAGAGGCACAAAAATCCATGAAGGGCCCATCAAAATCTCGTTAAAGGTTAGAGGGAAAGGCGTGCAACACATAGACGCTGGCCGACGCGCTTTCATTTCCGCGTCGCAGACTCTCAGCCTAAACTCACTGATTCCCTTTAAGCTTCGTGCCTGCCAGGATACCCGAAACACTGTGTACCTTTGGCAGTATGCAGCCGCCTCCAATTTCTCAATTACCCAATGTGGCTCCAGCAAGCAGCTCAACAATGCTAATCAGTTTGTTCGGAGACAAGTGCGTACTTTGCCGTTTCCTCTGTGATGTCGCTGAACGGATGTGCTTCTCAAGCATAGTCCATATTTTCAGGCCGGATTTGGTCTGATGGTACGTTGTCATTCCGATCAGCAGGATTGCCATCTCTCATGACGGCTTTCGTCAGGGCCTAGGGGTTGGCCTGAGTGCGCTCCGTCAAGCCCTCATTATCTCGTCGGTAGCACTCCGTCGTCGCATGCTTGTGTCTCTTGAAATCAACAACAAGGATCCGGCATATGACTGGTTTCTCACTTGGATGGCCCAGCGTAACAGTGAGGCAGCAGCACAGCCGAAGAGAATATGGTCACCGGAATCATGGATCCGTAGCCATCAGATCAGCGTCCAGACCCTGCATGAGCAGCGGAAGAACGGCAGCTCCTCCGTGCTCTTCAAGCTCGTCGCTGGACCCGGAGTGCACTATTTGCGATACCGTAAAGCTTGGATGCAGGCGCGTTCTCTGGATAATGCTCATTCTACATCATCGCGTCCTTACCTTAGCATTTGCGTGCTTGCAGGTTAAAAGAGAACGAGAGACGCGATCTCAGCAGCTGATGTCGGGTATCCCCTGGGAGACTGTCACCCTTACCACGCTCTCGCGCGATCGCGACAAGTTCCGCGAGCTGCTATCAGAGGCTCGTGACATGGCACTCCGTGCGCAAGAGGGAAAGCTGGTGATACATACAGCATGGGGAATAGAATGGCGGCCGTTCGGCCAGCCACGACGGAAGCGTCCGTTGCAAAGTGTCGTGCTTGCGCAAGGTGTCGCAGAGCGCATCGAGGAGGACGCAAAGGCGTTCTTGCAGAGGAGGAAATGGTATGAGGATCGAGGTGCGAATGCTCTCTACCGATGCCTTGCGGCGCCGGTTCTCATATGAAATCTAAAAGGTATCCCATACCGCCGAGGATATCTCTTTCATGGTCCGCCAGGCTCGGGCAAGTCCTCATTTATACAAGCTCTTGCAGGCGCTCTTTCGTATGATATTTGCCTCCTCAATCTGTCTGAACGCGGGCTCGCCGACGACAAGCTCATCCATCTTCTCTCCAACGCCCCGGAACGCAGCTTTGTGCTCATCGAGGATGTCGATGCAGCATTTAACAAGCGGGTGCAGACCACGGCAGACGGGTTAGTGTTTACATCACGTCTTGGGGGCGTGCTCCTGAGCAGAAATCTCTTGCAGGTACCAATCTTCCGTGACCTTCTCAGGATTCCTCAACGCGCTCGACGGAGTCGCGTCAGGGGAAGAGCGCATCATCTTCATGACGACCAACCACCCGGAGCGGCTCGACCCCGCGCTCATCCGGCCGGGACGCGTCGACCTTGCGGTCCTTCTGGACGACGCGGCCCCAGAGCAGGCGCGCAGGCTTTTCATGCAGTTCTATCGAGGCGCGGATGGTCACGAGCACATAGGCGAAGAGCAGCTCGAGAGCATGGGCCGGGAGATCCAGGAGACGGTCGAACACGACATGAAGCTGGGTCTGCGGACGAGTATGGCTGCGCTCCAAGGTCTCTTCATCAGGAGCACAGCCGCGGAGGCCGTGAAAGGTGTCAAAACGCTGATAGTGCCACATGCGTCGTGATGCACTGCCTGCAAGATTTAATAACACATACGTATGTTCGACAACAAAATAATTGATGACAATGAAAGACCCAAAATCTCCAGCAAATTGAGACCATAACGTCTCCTTATCAAATAGCCGCAAGGAAATGAGCGGCTTGAAGTCCTGGGATGTATTAGAGAAATCATATGATCGGCACAGATTGGGAACGAATGTTCGAGTGAGTCGATCATCTCCCGGATGATTGGTGGTAAATCCTTCAAAGAGCGTTCCAAGACTCATGCTCCTATCCAGGCGCGTCATCAGTCGGGATGTAGCCACCGGTTGAATTCATACATACCCCAGAAACATCAGTTATGGTGTCCACGGTCTTTATGTCACTAGTGGACCGGATGTGAATCTGGATACTCTGCGAAGTCGATTGCATCAAAGCTGATTCAAACCGAGGTGAACAGTAGGGTTTGCCCACCCGCTCTCCGCCGCTATGTTGTTGCTCCGTTTTGTGATTGTAACTGCTGCTGGATACCACGCTGTGGCCTGGTGGCCTGGATAGAGGGATCGACACGACGCCGTCCGCGCTGTAAGTTACTGACCTCTCTCGGAGACCCTGCCTTGCGTTCAGCGATGCGAGAAGGGAGTTGAGGAACACTATACAAGCGTGGCGGTGAGGCGAAGGTGACGTTCTGTTTGAGATGAGTCCCGCTTACGCTTGGGAAGCACAAAGTAGATGGCGATGAATGTGAACTTTGTAGCGTTCGGCTCGGTTGCGTACTGCACTATCCTCAGAGCAGCCACGGATCATATTGCACAAGCGAACTCACGATTATGAGACAAATTATGGAGCAGAGACTGCAGAGGAACAATGAGTCATTGATGAAATCCATTGGGGATTCGATGATACCTTGTCAGAGCACCGGTGTTGATGCTATATATCATTAACACGCGGACCACTGAGTTCGTTCTGTGGTGTGAAAATGAACGTCAGGACTAGATATATACCAGTAGTCATCGTACCTTGCGAAAGCCGAGCGACGCCGACTCAAGAGGATGCAGAGAGAACTAGCGATGAGCACGTCTGCAACCACTGCAGAGATGAGGCTTGTATATATGAACCACTGATACACGCATTTATGCTTAGCAGGAACGCGATGCAGGACCAATAGGAAGCCAACCGTGATGCTCGTGAGGTCAAAATAATCGGACAAAGAGAGCCTGCCCACGAGCAACATGTGAGCACGATCCCCTCGTGAAGATGAGCTTGAACACGTACCCTTTGATTGCGAACGCTAGGCCGCATACAAATATGTGAGTATCACAGGCACATATTGTCCGTTATCATCGTAAATTGATGCGCACCCCAGCTGCTACCTATCGTACATATTTCATATTTGTGGCCCTTCTAGAACATGGTGAAGTAGCACGCACCGAAAACCACCATAGTGCTGATGGCCTGTGCCGATGGTAAGCTACCAGGCTACGGCTATGCGTATCTGCGAGGCTCACGATCGCAGTGGTGATGACCCAGTTTCTGTCGCTTACTAGACAACACGTTAGAGAGCATACATCAGATAAGTCTGCCTAGATCTCACACAAGTACACTCGGTGGCAGAATAAGCTGTTCAGAGAGGTGGCATCAGCAACCGCCGTCGATCTAGTAGTTGTGCTTCGCTTACCCTCTCACGAGCGTGTCGCTTGTACTCTAAGACGCTAGCTTAAGCGGGAGAAACGTATGAAGGTTTCACAGAAGGACTCACAGCAACGAAAACATGCGCCTATCAGCGTCGTAAATGTCTCGATACGGATCTCAAAGTATGCGGATCTGACTTACCATGACGCTCCTATTTATCACACGTCAAGATCAGCTGTAATGGATAAATCGAGGAAGAAGATAGACACACCACTCTGGTGCCAAGAGTGCGAGCACGTTCGAGAAGTCAATGACGGCGTATGTGTAGAAGGCATGTGTGATGAACGCTTGGTGCAAACAGTCCAGTATCCTAGACCCAGAACCCAATGATTACTGACTATGGAAGTGAAGGCGCCACACTTGCCATAGGCAAAAGACCTGATATTCGTCAAACAAGTCTGTTTCTTTAGAAAAAGGAACTTCTGCGCACCAAAATCTTCATCAGAAGCGGATCATTTTTGCTGCGCTTGTAGTACATGTATGTTTGAACATTGGTAACACCAAACAGGCTGTGTTTACAGTATGAGCCCTGCATGTCTTCGGGGCTATAGAACTCACATTGCGCCAAAGATGGTTCCTGAACTTACGGTCAGCCATTCGTCTTCTTTGAATCGGTCAAGACCATACCGATGTAGGTTGCGCCCAGCGTCGGAGCGAGCGCAAAGTTACTACCAGAAGGTGACATTGCTGCTGTGCCGCCGAGTCTCTGTGCCGCGTGGGGGAAAGTGTCGTTTCAGCAGATGACTGTCGTCGTTCGGACAGCTTTATGTGCTATCAAAAGGCACCGGATCTGTCGAAGTTCCTCCGCACAATCTTCCGCGTCAGGGCCCTTGCTTAGATTATGCCCCAGTCGCCAGAAGCGGATAGTCATGAGTAGTTTGCCGAGCCCAGGCGTCATGTTGCCCAATCGCCGCGAGCACGCGATGTTATAGTTTCTGTTTTCGCATGCCTGATCAAGGGAGACGCCACATCTTCTCACGTTGCAGAGTACAATTCATATAGAGAGTCGTTGCCTATGAACTTCGTACCTCTTTTGCCAACGTTCACGAAGGAGCTATATGAAATGGTCGATGTATCGTTCATAAGCGCGTCTAGATCCTCTAGACAGTGAGATTTTCTTGATGAAAGCCTTTCAAAACGAATAGTCGAACTTACTAGCGCGGAGGGATCCAATCAAAGGATAAGCATGTCTCGTCGATTGGTGCGGTGCCAAATCCGCATGGACGGGACCGCAAGCAGGATGTTCACAATGACCTCCGAAGAGGCACATGATTCCCGGCCCCACTGGAACTATAAAAAAGCGCAGTCTGGACTTCGATATTATATCCACACAATTGGATCTTCTTACATTAATTCTCCCATGCTTCTGCCCTATTGTTCCTGGGGACGAGAATTTAGAATCACTGAGATATGGGTGCACAAGGAGATGTTCTCAGCGCGTAAACGGTCCCACAAGGTGGCACGCAGTACAGAACATCGCAACGATCAAAGGTGCGGGCGACGGCGAATGAGAAGACACTGCTCACAGAGCACTCTCAGCGAGATTAATTGAAGTGAGAACCTAGCTATGCCTCACGACAGCGCGAAAAGATTGTGTTCGGCTTTGAGGGTCAAGTCTAACGATAGCAGCCTTGTGCGGGCATGGCCGCAAAGTCAAATTTCATCAAGCGTTTTGCTTATGATGGGCCGTGCTCGCTGCTGGATAGGCTATATTGGCTGATCTTTCAGACCAGAGTTGGTGAGTGAGGCTTTCAGGTGCATCAAAGCATGAATTACTAACATAGAACACCTACCTCGTGTAATATGTTGCGTTTACTGGATGATTTGGCATGCACGAAGGAAGCTTGATGATATTTTCACGAACGAGGGAAAAAAGGAGGAAACTTCCACGATACGCTTGCGCCCGATGAAAATTCGCGACACATTCGTTTGGCTGGGAAATATGGACTGGAAACATTTCACAACGTTGACATTGATGATAAATTGCACAGAAGGACAAGGATGACTGATCACTGCTATTGAAGGCCTGGGCCTGCGATGCAAATCGATCCCTTCTCGAAATGTTAGTATCGACGGAGACAGCAGAAACTCATAAATAACACGAGAAAGCTTAGTGTTACATCGGAATGTCTTTCTACATCAAACCATGCTCCTCCAGCATCTCCAACCTCGCTACCTGTCTGTATGCCTCGATGAGGTTTTGGAGACGTTGCAGAGGTAACAGAAACCTTACCTCTCTCGAATTGCCTCCTGCCACCTCTGCAACTTTGCAATCTCGTTCACCTGGAAACCAAAGATCCTTGGACGATATCGCTCCGCCTTGAGCGCAGCGCTTGCTGTGCTGAAGCCCTCTGGTACAGTGTCTGTGGGAGGCTCCTGATCTTCCCTTGCTCTCCTAGCTCGCCTGCCGCCTTCGACTTCCGAGCTCGCGCGCAGTGGTCCAAAGTCAACGGGGCCGCTCTTGGGCGGAATAAGGGTGGGGTAGACTAGGAAAAGTAGGTGCGGGAATGAGGTGCCGAAGTATGCACCGTCAATTGATCCATGGCGGGAGGACTTTGGAGAGTAGATATCCTCGCAGCGTCCGCAATACAGTTTGACCGACTTCTCGTACGGGACATCCGTGAGTCCAACGGGTAGGAGAGGTTGCTGTTGGCACAAAACACGTGGGCACCGACCAAAGTCGGCCTTTTTGTACTTCTCAAGCTGTCATAATCACCAGATTATAGCGTGGCGAGACCTTGAGACAAGGATGGAGAGTTATCGTAGATCGGCGACGAACCATTTTGGCCAAGCCCCTTGAGGTAACAATCCATCGTGCGTGAATTAGCCCATAGAGCAAGCGAGCTTGGATGTCAAGCGTGCCACGGAACTCATCCTGGACCTCGTCGTCCTCTACGAGAAACAATTGGTATGTGACGGATGCGCTTTGGATGCACGAACCTAGATTGTCCGTGATGAGGTCGAGCGCTTGTGAGTAGTGCTGAACCTCAGTGTTGAGGCCTGTGAGGTTGAATCGGTCCAAAATGTAATCTTCCTCGACTTCGCAGAAATACTCGTTGCCCTTGGAGGACAGGAACCAGGAAATCCACTATCACGGGTGGTCAGAAAGAGAAGACAAACTGATATCGAAGACATCGATGTACCGAACTAGGATCCTGTTAGAATGGGGGGAGACAGGGCGGGATAGTATGCTCACTTGGAGTAGTCAGAGTCTGATCCAGTCGATACTTCATCCATGACTATGTCATCCACCATCTTGTCAGTTTGGTTGTCTCGAAAGGTATCTTACTAGCGGAACTAACTTTGACGCGAACGGCAAAGCGGAAGAGCGAAGAAGTCGGGTGAGAGAAGATGGTCAAGTCGATGCAGCCACCATGCGGCGCGGCCACGGAGCGCCTTGGGCGTTAATGCGCGTTGCTTCACGCTCGATCCAAGTCTCACATCCACCTGCGTTTTCAGTCATTTGCGGACTCGGAATTACCTGCTGGAAGACAGATATATGCGCATTGGTCCTCTCGGATGCTAGGCGACGTGGTACTACAGATGCCGACTGATTTGCGCCCAACTGTCTCCTCCTTTGAGCTGGCCCAAGAGCCGACAACGCGACGAAGGGGAATTACTACGCTCACCGTTGACATACCTTCTTCCCATCATCCCCAAGCTAAAGAGGCCCATCATTCGCCTGCGCGATGGAAATCTCCCGAGTTCATTCTGTATGCAATAATCTTCTGTGTCGTGGTGCCTATCATGATTTGGATACCCATGAGACTCAGTTCACGTATGTGTATTTCGCCTGCCGATTCTGCTAAGCTCAAGCTGTGGACGCAGCCTCACATCGCAATTACGTCCAGTATAACCGGAGATTGTCTCCAGGCTGGATGTTCGGGCGTCGAGTCGTGAGTCGCATCGTGATTGCAGCCTCCGCTGGATGACATTGATCGACAATGCAGGACAATAGTGACGCCCAGTATCGCTCGTTTCGTAACAATATGTTCTCCCTAGTTCTTCTTGCTGGGGTGTTCCTTGGCGCCAAACTAGTGTATACAAGCTCTATTCGACGGTTATGGTCAAGGCCGGCCTCTGATAGGACATACTTGGTGCCATTTTTATGCATGTTTTCTGTGCTAATGCTGGCTGGTCTGCATGGTACAAGCGCCATCAAAATTATTGCCATACTCTCTATGAACTACGCTATCGGGAAGACCTGCAGAGGATCCAAGCTTGGGCCTACGTTGACCTGGCTGTTCAATGCTGGAATCCTATATACCAGTGAACGCGCTGAGGGCTACCGTTTCGAAATCCTACACAGCTCACTCGGGTTTCTTGTGCGTTTTAATTGCTTAGTTGCTCAGGGTCGCTCATTTACACGACGTTGTGCATCATATTGTTAGGATAGTATACCGGGTATATATCCGCGTTGGCATGTTAGTTTCAATATCACCGCGCTGCGGCTCATATCGTTCAACTTGGACTATCACTGGGCATGCAATGGAGTCGGTACTGCTAGTGTATGTACCGCCACCAATACATCGACATTTTGTTCACTATAGTGGGTTAAGTCAGACAGCACAATGACGGAAAAGCAACGAAAAACCACCGCACATCCTCTCGAAAGATATTCATACGCAAACTTCTTTGCCTATGTTTTGTATCCTCCTTTGTACATCGCTGGTCCGATCATGACCTTCAACGACTTCGTATGGCAGGTTGGTCAGGGTACCATCGCCAATTTCGTTCTGCTGCTAAGCGCGTACCTCGCATAGCTCCATCGCCCGGCCCCGGTATCTCTCCGAGGAACGCTCAGCTATCTATTCCGTTTCCTCGTGTGTTTCCTCACACTGGAATTCATCCTACATTTCATGTACGTCGTTGCGATCAAAGATACGAAGGCGTGGGCTGGCGACTCTGCCGCCGAACTGTGCATGATCGGCTTTTGGAATCTGATCGTCGTATGGCTGAAGGTACGTGACGCTGCTGTGTCAATACTCTTCGACGATGCCAACATTCCACCAGCTATTGATTCCGTGGCGGTTCTTCCGCTTGTGGGCGCTCGCCGATGGGATGGACCCACTGGAGAACATGGTTCGATGCATGGCGAACAACTACTCCACCCTGGGCTTCTGGCGGAGTTGGCATCGTAGCTACAACTTGTGGATTGTCCGGTAAGTTGCGCGTCTGCTAGCCTATAAGATCTGTCACGGTTTTAAACTTTCACACGTTATACATGGACAGTTATATCTACGTCCCCCTCGGCGGTACAAATAACGTCGTGTTTGCGACCCTTATCATCTTCTCCTTTGTCGCATTGTGGCATGACCTGTCCTTCCGGCTCTTGGCTTGGGGTTGGCTCGTCAGCTTGTTCATCCTACCAGAGCTGATAGCGAGATACCTCCTCAGTCCTACGAAGGTCAGTTCAACAGTGCCATTAGCCTGCATTTGGACAACTGATCGGTCTTCCTGGTTGTCCCGATCGATGCGCGCATGAACAATCTTGCAGTATGGCTCAAGATGGTGGTACAGACATGTCTGTGCCGTCGGTGCAGTGCTCAATATCCTCATGATGATGGCCGCCAACCTCGTAGGCTTTGTCATTGGGATCGACGGTATCTCATATATGCTGCACCAGCTCACCGATACCTGGGAAGGCGCGTGCTGACCATTTCACTTGTTTCGCGTAGTAATGTTGACGTTCATTTCGTGCTCGTAGGGTTAAGATTTCTTGCCTTCGCGTGCGCATGTCTTTTCGTGGGGGCGCAGATCATGTTCGAGTACCGGTGGGTCGTATCCACTGGTCTGCCTCATTTGGCTGATCGTATTTCCAAAGGGAGGAGGAACTACGCTGCGGTATCGTACGGCGATGTTGATCTGTCGCACTACCTTGCATCAATCCGCTCTTTGGGCCATTCATACGACGGTACGGAGACGCATCCTATTACGCTGAACTCCTTCTAACGCGCGATGAAATTTGGACTTCTGCCATTCGGCAGCTGTAAATGTTACATTGTCGCTTGAACAGCAAGTGACCCTTCCATCGCACCACAACGAACCGATACCGTGGACTAGTAGCACACTGAGTCCCTAATCATTATACGCCCATACGATCGTAGTTAGCTGTTACACCATACAGATATGTGCCCATATGTCAACGGACGAGGGTCAGTGCAATGCAGATTGCCCTAACGTAGATCCAAATAATCCAAAAAATGTCCGTCTAGATGTTGCTACACTGATTGATCGACAGCTGTAGCAGCCGCCGTGCTTTCATTCACCTGAATGCTCATCGTCGACCAATCGAAACCGCCATCTCCTGGTGTTTGCACGCTGGCATTGCTACCGCCTCTTGCGCGCTCCCGCAGCACGCCCCACTGCACCCACCAGTTATCTGCCTCGTCTTCGCAGTCGTAGCCAAACGTGTTTCTCAGCTCCTGCCACTGTGGACTATCGTCCTCGCCGTCCTCGCCCTCCATGACGTTCTTTCCCGCACGGAATTTTTCACGCATGCCATTGTCTCGCGAGCTCTGCGCCTCACCGTTCTCGAGCGTCATCCAGAACATGCTGCTCATTTCTGCCTCGCGCGCCTCGTTACAGCGTTTATGCCGCAGGTCCTGGAATGCCCATAGGAAGCTGCCGATTTCTTCGGGACTGCTGAGGTGTGCGAATAGTTTGGCCAGAACGGCAGCGTCCTCGACTGCCATCGCCGTCCCTTGCAAGCTCGCAGGCTGGGAATATACCATAAGCCACATTTATAGGTCACGAGGTGGAAAGATCTTACTGGAAATGGATGCGCCGCTTGCCCGACCAGCACCATCGTGTTACTCTCATGCACCCATTCTTCCAAGTCACCGTAATCCTTCACAGCCACTCGAACCGCGTTCGATGCGTTGTCTGCCACTATCCTCAGCCTATAAGAAGAGCGATGAACGTGCCATCCCCGCGCCGAACGAAGGCACCCACCTCGCATCGCATGGGCTCGGGACAAGGCGTTTTAGGTCTGCCGAAGGGGGATCGCCCCATGCACCGTCGGTCCGGTCGTCACGGAGCAGAAAGTGAAATGCGATCTCTTGATGTGCGTGCTGATAGGCCGTTCAGTCATCATAGCGCATGATAGCTGGGTAGGCACACTGACGATCGGATACCCGACTGCACAGCACCCATTCCCGAAGGCAATGAAAACCATGTTCTAAAGGCGAAGAGCGGCTCGTAAGAAAAAGTGGCGAGAGCGAGCAATAAAAGACGCCCTGCCTGTTGGACGTTCACAAATTGCTTGATGTCATCCGGCATGTCCTTCGTGACAGTTGCTGTGTTGAATGTAGCGCTGCAAAGCCACAACATAAGGTGGAAATACGTGCAAGTGAAAAAGGTAACATACTCGAACATGGTCAACCCGACCGGCGTGCCGTGATCCTGCCGCCCAATGACGATTCGTCTAGCCAGCCCGTTCTCTCCATCCGCGCCAATTATCACATCCGCCGTCAAAACTTCTCCAGAAGCTAGCTTCACCTCGCGCTTGTCAGGATGAATCTCAACAACATCAGCGTTAGTGCGTATCGTGGCGCCTTGTGAGAGTGCTGTCTCAAGCAGCACTCTATGCAAGTCACTGTGCTGCGCGGCAATTATGAGTTTGCCGCTGCGTAGCCCCAGTCTAGCGAAAGGTCCCTTACAGTCGTTAACATGAACTCCCCGCGTGTCTCTCTTAGCAGCTCGTTGTCCCAGACCTGTGTGCCAAGAAGCTCTCCGCTCTCAACTATGGGGGTGATCAGTCGCAATCACGTGCGAGAGAACAAATTGCGTACATCTCGAAAACAATATTGGTTGTGATGTCAATGCGATCTTTCGTAGCTTCTCTTTCAGCCCCCAATGGAATAGGATCTTTGACATGTTGGGGGGCATGCGAACACCGCCACCTCCTCGCTGGATTCATGAATACGGCGTATGACATCGTAATTTGATCGTACTCACGTTTTTGGTCCCATCACTCTTCTCTAATACTTGCACACGATGACCTACGCGAGTCAGCGCTACAGCAGCAGCAAGCCCAGCGATGCCTACACAATAATTCTTGATCATCAACCAACGCTGTCACATATAACGATCATACCTCCGCCAATGATGATGAAGTCAACAGCCAAGGATGCCTTAGGCGCTGATGTATGTGGCTGCAAACGAAAAGACGCGAAGAATCAGGATCTCTCCTCGAGGAGTGAGTGACGCGTCTTACTTCTCCGTTCATCGAGGTGGATAGTAAGAGCAGACGGGACCTTGACGCAGGCGATTAGGAGCTGAAGGGAACAAAGACCGGCAGACGGGACAGCGAACAATAACCATCATCGAGATGCTAGTTCATATTTATGGAATCGTTACCGAAGGCGAGGCAGATCTCAGCTTTGTGCGGAGATTTCGATGTCACCCCGCGGCCCCGGCTAATGGTTATGATACAGTGGTTACCCGATCTTTGGCGGAATTTTTTAATTGATTCTGTTGCTCACTTTACTACGTAATAGTGGTACTGCGCTCATTCAGGGTGCTGGCCCTGCGGGCAGGCTAAGCGCATCCAAAAAACTAGCGATGTCCGAGCTAGAACCTGATGCGCACTCACTTTGCGACTGCAAGGTCAGAATATTTGTAACGCGATTTTGTCCCATCTATTTGTTCTTGTTTGTCTCAATCGATCACTTACCCTTTCCAAACGAGTCCTCCCCTGTCCTACATTCGATGTCGTTCCGTACGTTAACTCAACAGGTTTCTACGCCTCGAAACATGAGTCGCGCATCACCAAATCGCACAATACTCGCTCACTCATTCACGGAGCACCGTCGAATTTCACGATCCCAATGCAGGGGAATGCCACAGATCACCACTCTCTGCGTGCCATCCGAGCAGATGCCGTCAAGACACGGCACGGCTACCGATTAAGCTACTCGTGAACAACGCAGGCGTGATGATAAGCCACCAGACGAAGCTCTCGAAGCCCGGGGAGGCGAGCAGCTTAGAGTATCGAAAGCTCGTATGGAACTACAAGATGGATGAGACGTTAGCATGGCGTCAGTCATCACAAGTCCGGTCGTCGCGATCTCGAGCCTTGCATCGCTGCGGAAGAGTTCGTATTTGTTCAGCTTCTCGTATAGGCTTAGCAAGGCAGCCGTGACGTACCTGGGTTAGACGATGGCGCACTACTTTAAGCTTTAAGGACTGGCGGATCCGGAGCAATGTCTTTTGCCTATCTTCCTCAGGTGCATTGTACTGCACAGCTGAATCATCGTGAAAATGACCGCAAATATTGGGGACAGTGATATTCCGCGGGCGGGAATCACGCTCCAGTAAGTATGTTCGTCAAAAATCACCGACCTCTCCATAATCTTCCAACTCGATCCAGTCGCAAGGTGCCAAATGTGGTGTACCTGAACAAGTCTGGGCCGTCCATCCCGTGATCACCGCGATTCGATCTCGGCCAGGATTGGTGCCCCAGATGCATCGGCAATGGATAAACGTGGTGAATCATGTCATGCGAGCCGATCGCACTGAGCCACGCCGACGATGCCTGGCATCCTCGCGGCTCTTGGATTGACCTCTGTTCAAGGAACAACGGGCCAGAAGAGGTTAGTGTATGTGCATCCCTGGCCTGGGTCGAGGCTTAGATGGATTTACAGAACATTATTATATCGCGATTTTATCCTTTGTTCTCTAATGATCGTGAGCATTCTGAGGATAGCGTAGCACCGACGTGTAAATCAGCACCATAATCGGTGCGGGTACAGACAAATCTTCGCGGACGCAAATGATGCCAGAGCCAATCTCAAACTGGCAAGAGTGCGGGGGGACGATGCATAGCAACGTGAGAGGGAGGGCGCTTAATCCTTGATGCGTATTTACCTCCTTCCAACCGCGCATAGCGCGGTATAGAAATAAATGTACAAAAAAAAAAATCCTTGATGCACGCAGCGAGCTCAGAAAGGCAGGGGAGGCCTGATCAATATCAATATTTACAGCCTTCGGTGTGCTTCTCAACTTCTCTCATAAATGTCGGTTGACCCGCTTCAGAAGCAGCGGCGGCGCTCATAAAGTTCGGGACTGCTCATCAGAACATACAGTTTGTAAAAAGCTCAGAAATGCACATCAGAAACGGCCATGCAACGTTTACGGTCCCTCATATTGTGGCCTAGCACGATTTAGGAATGTGCGAGCCTACACGTTCGTACTCGCCTAATATGGTCTTCTCGCGGAAATTCCGTGCTGACAGGATTTGCTGGTCCGTCCAGCGTGAATTTAGAGGGTGGTGCTGCGCATCGCGGGATGCATATGTATGGAGCGTTGCGTTATCCGCAAGGACGAACTCTATCAACGCATCTCGGCGGTTGCACATTCTGGACATTCTCTTGGAGGGCCGGGCGCTCCGGATTTCGCCAATCATGGGATTTAGAATCGCCTTGTGGTCGGTTTAGATTATAGGCTAGACGAGACGAGGTAGTCGTTGATGCACATCAGAGCGGACGAGAAGATCCTCTGACGCGCGCGGCTAGTCCGGGCTGGAACGTATATGGTCGCAGGCTCGCAGCCAGCCCTTGGTAGCGACCCGCGAAACGTTACGGTTTTCTCGGGTGGCCGGACATCCTTGGATCAACGGCACGGCTCGAGCCCCTTCGGAAGCCTCGCTTGATATCGTGCTTGTGCTTCATCAGGGCTCATTCGGAGGTAGGACGAGAAGAGATGGTGCCGCTTCTCTGATCGTCAAGGATGCATGAGGTGCACGGACGCTTTTAACGGCAGGACACCTCCAATCGGAGTCTGGCTGACAAATATCAACTGGTGCAATCCGCGGTGTCAGATCTGTGCAAGAAAAAAGCATAATCCCAATGGGTGCAAGCGCATATGGGACATATTCCGCACGGCGTGGATATGTTGCGAATCGGATGGAAGGTCTGCAGTCTGCCGAGTTGTTAAGTCGTGATACACGGAGAAAGGAGGGCCGACAGTTCGCCTGGATCTATCGCTTAGAGCGAATTCCGTGCGCGGTTGAAAACAGATAAGTGCAGCCCTCACCTTCGCATCCGCTGCGAGCTTGCCTGGAAGGAGGTAGACGAACATGGGATCATCACCGGCGTTCAGCCAAGGCCGCTAAGATAGAGTCCAGCTAACGGGGAAGGCAGACACTGGTATACAACGGCAATGTTCATCCACAGGAAAGGCTTCACGGAAGGAAGCCGGTTGTGTTGTTTCAGCGGCAAGTCGTGTGCGTAGCCGCTATATGGTCATTCTGCAGAAACCTATAGGCCCGGCAGGGCGGATTCAGTCAACAATTTCGAGTAGACAACGGTCTCATCAAAAGCGTTGAGTTTTCGAACCAGGAAAATCTCTAACGGTAGTACGCCATTGTTTGTAATTTGGGAAGTTTACATAGCATTTGTTGCTATGTTGTTAAAAGTCACAATTCCCCGTGCCTATGCTATCATCGAGATAACCTTCGTCATGTTCTCACGTCCGTGATCCACACATAAACTACTTGGGCGTACTGCTGGGCCACACCCAAGGCTGCTTGATGGCTTGAGGACTTACTTCGGATATTGACCTCCTAATTCCAGATACGAAATTACCGGTACGGCTAGCTACGATGGTGGCACAGTCTCGATTGGAGCCGATGAACGCTTCGCCTCACCATGCTAAGGTGAGGGTGTCGCTGAAGCTCGCGAACTCCTTGTTCGTGGCGGGAGGGAACATCACCGGCAAGATAGAGCTGGAGTGCAAAGCGGACAAGGGCATGGGCATCGGAGTCATCATGGTCGAGCTCTTCGCTGTCGAAGGTCCGTACGCATCCTGCGTCTCGTCTCGTAGTGGCCGGTATATATGAAAATTTGGCTGTCGAGCAGAGCTCACTGCGCGCGACCATTCCGGCACATCGACGTTCTTGCACGTCAAGCGGTTCTTCCAGGGACCAGGGCTGCCCCCCTCGAATGCTGTACACCCTCCTACTGTGGTAGGAGATTCTGCCCTTCCAGCTCATTATTATCCTGCTCGCCGCGGGACGACTACGTTTCTCTTCAAATTACCACTGCCAGAGTCGTCGCCCTCGGCCATTAACTTTGCCTCTGGCCTTGCACAGGTCAGATACGAGATCCGAGCGACAGTTGGCGTCGCTTGGAGAGGGGAGAACAAGCTTGTGTTTGACAAAAAGGCAGTGGATGTCGTAGAGACACTTCAAACAAATGCCTCTCGCACGGACCCGGAGGCAGTGGTTGTCAGTGAGAATGGCAAGATATGGGTGCATGGCAGACTTGCCGGTGGAGTCATGGTTGCTGGACAGCCGGCCTGCATCGAGCTGCAAGTGAAGAATCACTCGACGAAGAAAGTGAGTGTATGCGTCATAAATGCGCAAATCATCCTAAAGCCGGATACTAGAATACGGGCCTTTCGCTCTCATTGGCACGCGAATTAGTCATACCCATGCGTTCTGATCCTCAGAAGCGCCCTCTGCAGATATCGGACACTTTGACGACAGTATCGTTCAATGGCCCTGAATACATTATCCATCCCGGCGCAGAGGGTGTAGCCCTCCTTGTTTTCGATCTGCCTGAGCACGCGCGGAGTGTTCATGGACGGAGTCGCGAAGGCGACGAGGAGGGAAGCAGACATGTGGACCCCCTTTTCGAGGTGAGATGTCTCGTCAATGTGAAATTGTCGATGGGCATTATAAGGTGAGGCATCGGATGGTATATCATTTTACATAAATCGCTCAGTACGGCGTGTAGCAAGGACATACTGCTAAGCATCCCAGCGCCCATATTGCATCCAACTGCTGCATCTAGTTTGCCTCTCCAAGAACAGCCCAAGCCCGCTGTCCACGCAATGCCGATATATGACCATATGTCGCCCATGCCATACGCTTCTTACGCTCCATCCAGCCCCCGCGTGGGGCGCCCTTTAAGTCCATATCCCTATTCTCCGCCAATCTCCCCGCCTCCTGATCCTTATACAGGCTATGATCAGGCTTGGCCACCACCATTGATACCTGCGTCACCACTGTACCACGCTTTCTCTCCTCCGCCAATGTCACCTCCACTGCCATACCAATACTACTACTACAACCCCATGCCACACTCCCTCGTCACGCCGTATGCCCCGCCACCGCGTCCGTCCAGCACCGAACCGGTTCCGTCGCAGCCCTTCCACGGCTTGCCGCCACCTCTTCCTCCAGTGCCGTTACAGCAACCCCTGTCACTTCTCCACGGCAGCAGTTCATATGTTGCGCAACGCGAGGAAGGCAAAGGCGAGCGCGCCTCACGCATATCACTCCATCTCCGCATGTCGTCACGCCATCGTTCAGTTTCACCACCGGCGCATCGTTATTCTATACCCGCCGCATCTGAGCCTGAGCCGCACGCACTTCAGCACCTCACGCCACCATCAGCCGCGATTCCTATACCCGGGGCTTTGACTTCACCCTACACCAAGGGAAGCCCAGTATCCTCAGCTGGGACTCGTCACTTATCACCGTCCATGCCCACATCCCCTGTGCGCTCGCAAGGCTCTGTAAGGTCTCCGCGTCCTATACTCTCTCCGAAGCATTCATTCTCCGATGATCCGTCGATGCATGGAACTCAGGTTGAACAGCTTGAGCGCATCGCCGCGGAGGTGGACGATGAGAACGCAGACATGTCCAGCGGAGCTCTTCATTTGGAGCTGGGGAAGAGGGATCAGGCGTTACCGCGGGTGCCTGATCCGAGTCAGAAGCCAAAGTTGCTCTCTGCGCGAGCGGCGGTGGATACCATCTTTTCGTCAGATGGCCTCGACGAGACCCCTCCGACGCCTACATTAGCTGCGGTGACATCGCTGAAGGTAACTCGTGCAACTGCGCATGGCGGCCCAAGTGGTCTGGATGCCCTGGAGGCGAAGCTGTTAGCAGAAGTGGGGACACGCAAGGTCGAACGGAGTAATGGGCACGCAGACGTGCGCTCTGTGATGCCCATCGCTATTCCTCGTCCCGCAGATGCCGATCCTGCCCTTGAATCCGCAATATCGAGCCTTACTCTACCTGGCCTTGATGCTGAGGCCAGGACGCCGAGAATTGGGCCGCCGGACGAGATCGATCATCTGAAAATAGGCCAGGAGGAGGAAGACGATGACTATGCCCTCACAGAGCGAAGGCGATGGAAGGGATCAGACCCAGGAAGCCATGAGACACGGAAGGATGGATCATCCATCGGCACGAAGAAGTCGAAAGACAAGGAGCGACCAGGCAGGAAGAAGAGCTTCGAGACGGCTAGTACGGGGAAAGGAAAGGAGATTCGTCAATTGAAAATTACGGCTCAAGGACGAGTGGCAGCATGGCTAGGCAGCATCGAGCCTGATGTTCCGCCTCCATCTAGTACCCCGCCTCCTGTGAGCCCATCTCCGGATATAGGTGATCAGAAAGATGTGTTCCGCGTGAACGCCAAGGACCGAGTCGCTGCATGGTTGGGAAACTTGCGAACAGAGGTTCCACAGCCCTCTGATCTTACTCCTCCAGCCGGTCCAAGAGCTCCCATATACAAATATATTGACGACGTTACCCGTGGAACTGAGGATGATAAGCCAATCTTGAGCGTACAAGATGCGTCACAGGAGAAGCTTGACGAAACGGTTGAGCCAAATGTGTCTGCTGCCCCTAATCCTCGCTCGTCTGGTTTCATGCCTATAGGGACGCTTCGCTCGGAGAACTCGCAAGTGAGAGGTGATAGTAAGCGGCTTACGGCTGCTCAAATTGATAGACATCACCGGAAGGTAATGAAGGCGCCAGTTATATCCCCCCGGTTGACGGTGTACCCTCCTCGACCCGTCGATCCTGAGGTGCGCTATGACATTCGTTCTGCCCGCGGCGGGCGAGGTGGGAAAGTGACAAAGGTAGCTTCGTTATGGGCATCTGCATCACAGCAGAATGAGAAGGGGACAAGCTCGCCACAAAGTCCCGCGGCGAAGAATGTCCTCCCTAAGGTCAAGCGGCCTGCCAACGGTGATGCTACGCCTCGAAACCCGCGGTCTCCTCGCTCTCCTAACAAGGCGAACGCTGCCAGTACACCCGGTGGTAGAAAGACTCCTGTGAAAGATGCAAAGCGTGCGATGATGATGAAGTCATCCTCAGTGCCTGCGGCTGTTTCTTCCTCGTTGGCCGTCCCTATGTTGTCGTCCATGGCTTCTCTGGCTCGTCCTGTCTCTCCTCCGAATGATAGAGTCAAGGCGAACATTTCTCTAGCAGCTGTTTCAGAGCAAACCGTGCCTGTGATAGCAGCCGCGAAACGACCTGTTTCTCCTAAGGGCGAGCTCGCATTCGGTCAGGCCCGCCTCCGTGAACTCATCAAGCGATACCAAGGACAAGCTCCCACCTGAACTGCATCGTGTCCGTGCTCTCATTAATCTATTCTTGCTTTCCATGCTCCACCTTGTTCATCATCTCTGTCATACCCATCCGGACATCGCTACGTTCACCTCACGACATCAATCGCCTAAAAAACATCCTTGCCAGGAACATGACTAGCTCAGAGGAGAAGCACTTCTCATGCCCTCTCAAGCACCTCTGTCTTCGTCTTCTTGGTGCTATTCAGAGTTGCACAAGCACTCACGTTGGCTTTCTCGAGGGGCTTCGCCACTAGTGAGCTGGTCGACGTCAGAGAAGTAGCCTTTGTTGTCCTGCCATACAGCGACTGACGGTACTGTAACTGCGCGCGAGAGCGCTTATCCAGCTGGCGCTGCCGTTACGTCTTACGCATGTCTGAGCTCGCTCTTTCCTTGGGCGGTCTCACGGTTTCGGCCGCGATGCTGGGATCCATGATAGCTTTGTCACCTTGATTTATTGCTCTGTCGAGGACCTGAGGTCGCTCTTTTTCTCTTTCGTATTTTAAAGTTATCAGGTGACGAGGTTTTGGATGTGTTTACGACTTGCTTCTCGCTGAAACGACCCCCTCTTGTCATTAGTCCTGGATGTTTCACAATTCGATATGTTGTACAATCTCCTTAGTAAAGTACCTGCTTGTTTATTCGATCAGCAATATCGTGGACAGTAGTGTTATTGGTCCTTCATGTGTAATTCTAGCTCCTTCCGGCAGTGCTAACCAATCTGAAAGGGACTCCACTGGAGTCCTTTCGATTCCATGCGAGCTGAGCGCCCGTGGAGAACACCCGAGCCTCAATTCTTGACTGTTCTGGGCTCAGGCGACATTACAGGGAACTCGTTACATGCATTTCCGATTCAGAAGCTCCTCTAGATCTCGGAAGTGCAATAGAAACAACAGTAATCTACACGAGGCACTATGCACAACAGTAAGGTATGATGCCAATAATTAAACAAGGATACAAAAGCGATTCTCGCAAGGTACAAGATACAACACATGTTTGACACTGAAAAAGCGCATGAACGGTTCATGCAAAATCGCCCATCTTCGGGCACTTGATGCTCACGAGACGCGCGTCGAGGCCCGAACCCTTGTCGCCAAACTCCACGCGTCGCGTCTTCCGCCTTCTCCTTCTGCTCGGCATTTCCGGCTCTTCCCACTGACCGTCAGAGCGCGCAATGCCTGCACTGTACCAGTTGTCCTCGTCCTGGTACACTCCATCATCATCCACTTCGCTTTCAGGGTATCTTGACTCGATGTCACTCCCGTTGGGGCGCTGCAGGATGAGCGTGGTCAACCGCCACCCGTACAAGCAGCCCGTATCAATACCAACGCTCCAGCGCTTGACGTCCAGTCCTCGCGTGGCAGCGTGGCCATACACGACGGAAGCCGGCTCGCAGGGAAGCAAGATGGTCTCGCTGTCAGAGTCGTCGCCAGGGTTGGGCCGCGTGAAAGGCCTCTTTATGTCGTAGATACGAGGCGCGTCGGGCATTGACGAAGACGAGTTGTCAAACCCTCGACAACGGCCGATCTGGTTGTTCCAGATTTTGCTCCATGGAGTACCCTTGTCGTTGTTGCTGCGACCACCGAGTCAGAGTGCAACGAGAGTTTGTGCATGAGAAATATTTACCGAGTGACCTTGCCCGTCTTGCGGACGCCACGCATATTAAGCAATACCCACGGATCACGGTTCGTCGGGATATCCGTCATGATCGCTTTTTCCTGGGCAGTGCGCAGCTCCTCGAGTGTCTCATTCTTGCGCGGCGAACTGCGAGTAAGCGTCGACGTGCTGAGCAGTTGTTGCACATGAACAATGCGAGAGATTATAGTAATGTCGTCGTCATCTCCCTCAATGTCAACATCGGCGCCGGAAACATCCAGCACCGGGGGGTGAGCCAAAGGCTGATGCTCATCCAAGAGCGGAAGGGTAGGATCCGAGGGCAAGATACCGGCGTGCACAACGAAGAAATGCTCCGAGGGGGCGTGGATAACCAGCGGTAGCGAATACAGGCATTCTCGCTGTGCCATCGTCATCTCTCTGTAACATGTAGCAGATCAGGGCCCGCGTTTACAGCGTCCATGGCTCCGAAGGGGCGTTGCTACTTACCTCGCAAGCCAATAGTGATCCCCAAATATTGCCCAATCCTTCTTTTCGCGCCCCTTACCAAAGTGCGGGATGCGGCGCCACCATTCCGCGCGCCACGTACCCGCCGCCCGCTTGCGCGCCGTGTCGGCCCATGCGTTGGGATCGGCCGAACTCTTCGGGTCGGTCCGTACATCGTGCATCCACTCGTGCTCAATCAACCGAAGAAACTCGCGCCCGGTACGCACAGGCCGATCAGGCTTCTTGTCCTTGGCGGCGTCGATGCGGGATGGCTCCGGGAACGTCAGCTGGAGCGGCTCAAACCAGTCGCGCCAGGCTCGCCACTGAACGACCATCTGATCGTGATTTCCGCGTACAGCATACACTGGCCCCGGAGTGCCGCCACATTTATGCTGAGTGATGAAGTCGAGGACGGCGAGCGAGCCTGCGTGCGTTGACTTCGCCATGATGTCACCGGCGAAGATCAACGTGTCCGTCTCAGGTTTGTAGGATACCGCGGAAAGCAGGTCGCTATGAGGGACTTGTCAGTAGATGCCTTTCATCACTTTGCGAAGTGGCCACGCAAGAGGAGAGAACATTGCCGCCAATTTCACAAGGCACCAAACTTATACGCGCATACGGCGAGGCGGCAGCCGCCTGTCTGTGCGAAAACGAAGGAACTCTCGAAGGCTTCCGCAGCACCGCTCGTGCTCTAAGCACATAATTCCATAGGAAAATCGCGATCCTCCGCGAAATCTCCGAATAGAGGACGTGTCATCCTATCCTGACCGTGAAACATCGCTCCGTGATCCGATTAAGCGGACTTCAAAAGCTCAGAGAAACGCACATGCAGGCCAATACTAAGCGGTCAACTTGAAGAACGTCTGACTGCAGGCAAATGACGCGCACCTCGAGGATGGCGATGACACAGAGAGATGACATACTGGAGAGACTTGTTCATCCCATGGACATCGCCGACGAACATAAGGCGTCTGATGGGATTATCTGCAGGGTTGTGAGACACGGAAAAATGAGATGAACATCGTATGAAAACTCACCAAGACCAATCTCGCTCTCCGAGAGTGTGTAGTGATGTACGATTTTGTTGAAGTCAGGGAAGTCTGCCCCTGGACGTTCAGCGTATCCTCTTCGTCTTGAGAGACTCAAGAAAAACACACACCATAGTCCACAGTCCCGCTATGCGTTCCAAGGGCAGTTGTATGCGGTCGTGGGAAGAGGTTGAACTCGGTCGCGATTCCCAGTAGAAACACCAGAGAGAAGAGGAGTGCGGTAAGGGCACACATTATTCGAGAAATGTCTCGGGTACCCTTGTGACGACTCAGAGATTTCATCCTTCAGGGCGAAGGAGAACGTTTCCGACGTGCAGGGGAGGGGGGTGGGAGTCAGAACAAAAATGCAGCTCGAGGGACAAGTGGTCCATTTCGCAGTGCTTGGAGCTGCCGCCGGCCGGTCGCTTGCCGTCATAATCCGGAGTAAACCTACCTATCTAATCTGATAAGATGGTAAGATAAGATAACCACAATCAGGGTACCGCATCAGCAAAATGCTGGCCGCGTCGCCCTGACCTGAGACCACCTCGAGCTTGTCTGGCAACTGTTTCACAATGCTTTGCGCAGTATGCTTTATAGACAAGTCCTCAATATGAACACAATTAACAAAACATAAGAATCTCTTCGCGCGTTGTCTTTCGTGTTCGTTTGGGGGGGGGGGGGGGGCAACTCCGAGTCTAAACATCGGTTCTTTGATTGGTGAGTGTCATCTCAATCAATAAGTTTTAGTCGTACCATGGTACGTCCTGGTATTAATACGCCTTCATTCAGTCCGTAGCTACTCGAATGCAGCATGAGTTAGGATATGTGACAATAAGTCGTCGTCCATCTCGTAAAGCATTAACTTCATCGAACTATTGTGCAATCCAGATGAGATCTCCCTTCTAACGTCTCTAGACAACGAGCATGCTAACCGTTGCTCCTTGTGGTAAAGGAATGATCTGACTGCGTTTGTTTTCTTCTCGCTCCAGCACGACCATCTCTCCTTCTCGTCTCTCTGTTGTCTTCGTGGTTTGCCAACTCACGACTATATACTTCGTGCGAAACGTGACGTGCATATCCTGCTTTCTCACTCCCGGAACGTCAAATGTGGCAATAACCTGCAACTCCGTCGTTCAGTGCACATCCGATGAACTATCCGCGACAAGGAAGTCGTACCATACGACCGTCTGCGGATTCCCTGAATGTAGCACTAGGAAGATTGGTACACGTCAATGACCGGCCACCACGACAAAACTATCAGACTACCTCGATGGTGCGCGCTTTGCAGACCTGCGCAAGCTGGGCTGCTCCCTCATGGGCGACGTGGCAACCTCAAAGGAATGAATATTCGAGGAAGTAGCCCGCTCGAGCGACGCGACTTTCGACGGAGACATGGACAAAGATCGCTCCTTAGCCTGCCTCACCTCATCCCACAGTGAATCTGGTGAGCGTGGCTGCGGCGGATCCTGCTCACTTGGTTGCACGCCCGGGGTTAGCGGAGTGGGAGGGGGTTCCGGTGCCCCAGGCCGTTTCAGCTCCGCAGGTGAGCTTAGCGATTCTCGACGAGCGAATGCTTTCCCGAAGATGCTATCAATGGTGTCTATAGAGCAGCGAGGCCTATTCGATGAGCGGGGCATAGCTAAGGGAGACAACGTGTCGTAGGGGAGGAAATTCGCGGACGAACGACGCTTTTACATACTTCAGCAATGCTTACTCCACCGCGTGCTACGCGTGCGATATGTGTCGATTCGAGAAGCCAGCGGATCATAAATTGTGTGACATGTCGATGTGATTAACAAGCAGATTGTCTTTGCTGCTCTCCCCATGACAAGTCTCTTTGATCAAGGAGCAATCCATGCTTCGATCGCGACAATACCCTTCGTCGATCAGTGCTGCTAGCTCACAAACAGCTAGTATAAGATAACTCGCTATACCTGGGCAACGCTTGCAATGTAGCCTCGAGGATCCCACGAGGATCGCGTAACAACAGGAACACACTGAATGACTGGATGAAGGCCTCCTTGCGGCCTTCTGACGGGCTTCTTTGTGAGAAATAGACACAGAGATGCCAAATAACATCATATAGAAGCATGAATGAGATCAAGTCAATAGCATCTATGAGTACAGAAGTAATAAATTATCAATACCATGGTGCAGCCAAGGGTCCTGCAAAGGTGCGGAGTATCGGTCATACGCCAGGAACTTCATGGCAGTCCGCCGGGGGGCTTGAATTTCTTATTGGGGTACCCGACGGCCGTGCGGCTCATGCCTAGACGTCGCTTGCCTCCTGTGAGCGTAGCAGTAGAAGGAGCATTCGGCTTCCCATGCGCAGATGGACCTGCTGCAGAAGAACCTGTTCTTGGAGGTGCACGTGTTTGATTCGTGGTGGCCAATGGCATCGCAGGCGGGATTTCCTTCGCAATCGCTGGCTCCGCGTTGCCGGAGCTGGAGAAAGTCTCTTTGCGAATGGCCTTCATGGCACTGGGGGGCACCTCCTGCTGGAATTGACTAGTTGTGGAGGATTGTGGTCGCGAAGTCAGCAAGGCAGATGACGAGTCAAGATTGGGTCTTCGCGAAGGTGACAGAGGCCTAGAGTTTTGCTGAGGGTGCGAAGGCCGTGTTGGAAGCCTCCCTTCCACAGACGCTTTCGCAGAAATGAACTCCGTCGACGTCCAGGCATTCAGTGGTAGCTCGGATGAACGACCGGCAAAGAAATCTTGGTGATCACCGGTCGAGCAAGGCTCCATGGCAGCGTTACTGGAAACGATGAGTGAGACAAATCAGCCGTCAGTAGGGAATTGCTTACTATGCAGCCATTCTCCGCTCTATCTCATGTTTGTCTGGGACTTCTCTACCAAGCATTTGAGCAAGCTGTTCTAGGTCGCTTCCCAAGAATCTCCCTTGCTCATCGGTGAACAATTCCTAGGTATGCCGTTCAGTACTTCGCCTCTCGTTGGAAATCGCAATCGTCTCACTGGGTCGTTCTCAAGTACGGTCGATAAGAATCGTGACATCCTCTTAGTTTGATATTTGCCGGCTATCATGCGCCTGTCTGCATGCGTAACGTATAAGAGACATTGTGCGCGTGTGCATGCAACGTATAACAATCGCCTAAATACGGAGGTAAATTGTTTGAAAGAGACTTCACATTGTCAACTGCATCAAACGTACCGCTCTTCGTCACGATCGTCGCTATGTGGTGCGGGAAAGGTCCCCTCTTCCACTGTCATCACGCACGTGAGTACTGTGACCGGTTCCGCACCATGGCAGTGAGGGCTTACTGGCGGGTATGATAACCACAGGCCATTCGAGCCCCTTTGCCGCATGACATGTGGCAATATTCACTTTCTGAGATCCTAACGTGTCAATAATCCCACCAAGACCTATCATCAGAACTCGCCTGGTCACGGATATCGTCGTCTCCCGATTCCGCATCATTGGAGATTCCCATCGCCTGAATAAAGGCACGGAGAGGGGGTTCTCTTCAAGGACTGGTGAGACGATTGTTCGATGTACATCGCGTGAAGACCACGCACTCAGTCGAAGCGAGGCTGTCCTTCTCTCCAGGCACCTGTCGAGCCTCCTTCAAGTGTGATTCCTTTGTCTGCGTCAAGTCGGAAGAAGATGTCGGACTCTCTGGCTGGAATTCGGCGGCAAAACTGATCAACTCCTGCACGTTCTCCCAACGATCTTCCCAATCCGGCTGAGACCTGAGGTGTTTTCCGTAGTCGGACAATTCGAGCATTGAGCGAATAAGGTCTGAGGCTGATGCACCCTAGACGAATTCATCAGCGTATGACGCCACGGATTTCATGAATCAACGCACCTTGTTCGCCTGCCTACGTAACTCCAGGATGATTTTCACAAATGACGTGACCTTCTGTCTCAGAGCGGACTTCGGATCACCGACGTGTCCAGCATGCACGCATTCGGCGACTTCCATAGGAGATATCTTTTCCTGCGTAGCCAATGCGTATATTTCGGACAGAGCCTGCAAACGACCATAAGCAAAATTGAGTCTTTAGTAGACCGAAAAGAAAAGGACAGCCGCCTCCGTGCCTTGTTTCCAATACCCCGGCGTGGAATATTGATTATTCGATCGAAGGCAGGCGAGTACTTGGGATTGTCGACCAGCTGCAGGTAAGCCACGATATCTTTGACCTATGACATCCGTTATCACAGCTTGCACTTCATGAGATGGATTGCATCCCGCACCTCTGCTCGGTCAGAGAACTTGTAACCCCTTAAGACCCGGCAAGGGATACCTTGACTTTGCAGCGCACTCTCGAACGGCCGCGAGTATGCATTGAAACGTACTGTAATAACCACCAGGAGCGCCAAAGACCATCGAAAATTTAAACTTTCAATCAGTAATCGACGATGCAGGCTATTACAAAATCGGCCACTTACGGAGAATCGCGAAGTCTCCCCATCGCAGCATGCCCCCTGTAGCGGCCACCAGCTTCTTGATGATGCCCCTTACAATGAACGCGGATTCCTCGCGACCATCGTAGAATCGTTGCAAGACTGGTTTGAGACCTCCCGCATGAGTATGTCGCAATGTCTTGGGTATCCGATCTTCCACTGCAAGGTAATTAGAGATCAATAGGACCACTTAGTCACCGCTATATGCGCACCTTGTTCCACAATGGCCATGCTAGCGTTGAGAATAGATGCAGTTGACCTGTAATTTTGCTCCAGGAATATCTGACGAGTGAGCGGGAAGGCTAAACATAAGCATGGGTTAGTGGTGGGAGGGGCAGAGCATACAACTCCACAAGCAACTTTAACGCGGTACAGCACCTTTTTGCATCTTCGAAAGATTCTCCGTATTGGCAGACCGCCATCCATAGACTGATAGGCTCAGTCAAAAGATGCGAGAAGGCTTTGAGGTCATCACCCACTAGACTGATCTGGATCGCCTACGATTGTGACGCATCTGCTTGACGTTGCAATATGTTGCATCAGTTTGAACTGTACGTCGTTTGTGTCCTGACTTGAAGATTTGGCAGAGTTTATTGAAAGCGGGATACATAGAAGCTATCACTTACAACTCATCGACAAGGATATGTCGACACCATTCACTGATTGTAGGATCTCGCGACAAGAGTTCAACGCCATACATCAGGAGATCATCAAAGTCGAGACTGTTGGCCGCTCGCAGATGATCCTGGTACTTTTGATAGACCTTGGCGACAACAGCGTGGATATTGTCGATCTTACGCGTACCAGGCGCATTAGAAGAGGATTTCCTAATGCTTTGAGTTATATGACGACATTTTTTGAGAAAATCGGCAGCACTGTGGCCTTCTGCTTTTGCCTTGGATATGATTGAGGCGACAGCAGCTTCTGCAATGACAATTCCGCTGTCTTCTAGCACATCTTTGTATGTCTCATAGCATGTCTTGATCATCTTTTTGCTACCGTAGCGGGGTCATGATCTAAATCAGGAGATTGCCGCAGATGCTGGAACGCACCTTTCGTCCGCGTCACATACCGTGAAGTTATGCTCGAGCCCAATAACGCTTGCATGTACGCGCAGAAATCTCGCGCATAGAGCATGAAACGTACCCATCGTGACTTTACTGGTATTATCTTCTCCGATCAACCTGCTTAATCTCACCCTCATCTCCGCTGCGGCCTTGTTGGTGAAAGTGACTGCACAGATCTCATGTGGAGAGAGCCCATGACCCATTATCAGGTGAGCAATTCGTGAGGTTAACACCTTTGTCTTTCCGCTACCAGGACCGGCCAAGATCTGTAGTGGCACATTCGGAGGGTGTCGAACAGCTGAGATCGCGGGTTGCTCAACCGGGTGAAACAAAGGAATCCTGCAGACTAACCTTTTCGTTGAGCTTCATTCAGGTTCTCGAGGTAGTAATGCGCCATCATTCGTCGCGGGCCAGCAAGCTTGGAGAGCTGCCTCGCGTGGAACATCAACGTCAATTTCAAGCCGTTCGAGTTCGCGTTACGGCCCACGCGACGCGTTCGGTCTTTGCATCAGTCACATGATGTGTGGCGCGACAGTCGAATCTGGTCCGAAATGAATGAACGAAAGCGAATCCTTCAATAACAAGTACAGAAATATTATGAAGACAGGACAACGTAGCGAGGGCCGTTAACGGATACATGCATATGTTAGTGTACACGACTCTTATCCTCCAGGGTTTTACCCCTTCATCTCTACATCATGCTTTTCAGAGCTGCCTCCATCTGACGTAAAGTTGTATTGATCCAATCCGATACGCTTCTCGATCGCCAACTGGCGCTCTTGATCCGCCGCTGCAAGTCCCTGTGCGCCGAATACCTCGTCCATTTCCTCAAGAGTGAGGCCTTTCGTTTCAGGCACCTATCATGACATTCGGTTTCAATTACGTCATGAATGGGCATCGGCATCATTAGATCACTGACCAGAAATAGGATGAACAAGCCTCCCAGGAACGTGAAAGACTGCAGTCGATTGTCGGCGTCAGTTCTGTTGATACGCAGATAAGCAGGTGGGAAGCGATTGCCTACCCCGAAGAAGACGAAGGTCCCAAATCCGATATCAGACAACATGGTTGGTGTAACTTGACCCACGATGAAGTTGTTCATCTTCACATGGATAATGTCAGTGAAGCGTCTTAGAATCGCTGTTGCAGGCAATACAAACCCAGTTTGACGAAGTCGCGATCGACATTCCCTTTCCACGTACGGAGAGGGGCCATATCTCTGAGACGACAATCCA
The DNA here is from genome assembly GCF_001632365.1 of Laetiporus sulphureus 93-53. Lineage (NCBI taxonomy): Eukaryota > Fungi > Basidiomycota > Agaricomycetes > Polyporales > Laetiporaceae > Laetiporus > Laetiporus sulphureus. The sequence continues at coordinate 129,899 of NW_024468556.1, forward strand.
AGAGCAAGGACCTAGCGGAAAAATCATTATATCTTGGAATGCAAGATAATATGAGATGGAGGGGCTCACCCCAGCTATATCCGAAGCCCATGGCAAAGATCCAGACGAAGGCACAGGCAACCCAACCAGCCGTTCTGTGTCTGGACAACGGGTGTCAATATATTGTAAGGTGCAGGACGACGCAAACATACTCCGGCCAAGAATTCGAATACAGTCCAGTCAGGACAGCGACAACTAGGTGGCATCTGGTAAAGATCCTCATTAGAGCAGCGCCGACATAGGCGGTACAGCAACGTACGCGGCCATGAGGAATGCTCCGGAGACCAATACAGGTTTGCGTCCGACATTGTCCACCCAAAGAACCGCCGGAATAGTCGCGACAAACATTCTGCAGTGTTGTTGACTCGTCAGCGCTTCTCTCCCTGAATGCAGATGACTCGGATGTACACAATACCGACGACTCCTGTTGCCAAAAGTGAGGTGGTTTTGCCGGTGAGACCTAACTCCTCGAATATCGACGGCGCGTAGTACAGAATCGCATTGACACCCGTCCATTGCTGGAAGAACATCGTCAAAGTGCCGATGGCAACGCGACGAAGCAACGCTGAAAGGTTCAATCGCGTTAAAGTGAGATCTCGGATGCATCGATTGACAGAATACTGACTGCGCGAAGTGAGGAGACTTAGGTATCCATAAAAACCGAGCTTGAAGTCCGACTTCCACGATCCGTCCTGGTATTGTGGGAACTGAATCTCGGAAGTCTGCTTTTCGAACAAGTATTGTGCTTTGATTTCCCTACATCGAGCCTTCATTAGTCTCCAACCAAGCTATCAGATTATTTGTCAACTCACAGGAATTCAATTTGAATGACCTCTGAATCAGGAGGCAGATTCCGAGCTCTACTAAGTACAGCCAATGCTTCTTCATCGCGACCATTGTTGACAAGCCATCTGAACAGCCGATATATGTCAAGCACTCCCCAGAAATTGTTACCCACGCACCTTGGCGAGAAGGGCATAAAGAAAATTCCGACACCCAAGATCAGGGCTGGAACGAGCTGAAGCGCTATCGGAAGACGCCAGGCTGCAGGAGACTGGGTCGAGCCGATTCCGCCGATGTAGTTTGTGCCGTAATCGATCCAGAAAGAGATCATGATACCGAATGCGATGGCAAGCTGCTGCAGTGCGACAAGGCTTCCACGTACTTCCGGTGGAGCAAGCTCGGCACTGCGGGGTAAATGAGTATACGCCCACACTTATCATGGAGGAACGTCGCATACTTGTACAGTGGAACGGCCATACTCAGTGATCCGACTCCCCAGCCAGTGATGAACCGCCCTGTGATATGGGCCATGAGCTCATCAGCAAGCCAGCTGAGCCGCAACACACACCTGCAAAAATTGAGCCCGGGCGGAACGCGGTGTCTTGTACAATCACTCCAATGCAGAAAACGCCGACAGCTGGTTATTGTACTCAGCGATATTCCACATGACCACTCATTTTGGTAACGCACCGAGGACAATGGTGTACTTTCTGGACAACCTATCGGCAAGATATCCGGTACACAGAACACCGAACCAAGCACCCAACTCCAATACTGAGACAAACCATCCCTTCGGACCTGGGTGATCAACCACAGAGGCCATACGCTGATCGAAGTTGTACATGCTGTCCGTGAAGACATTAGTTCCGCCACTCATAGCTTTCGCACGTGCACTACCCACTCGAGCACACTTGAGAACACCCCCTGAGAATGAGTCGTCAATCTCCTGCGAATATAAACATACTCTGATACAACTCACCTGGTTATAACCTGACCAACGCGCAACGTGGTGAGGCATCGCTGCCGGACAAACCGTTATCGTGCTCACCATACAACCTGGGCAGATAAATTAAAATGGCATTTGCAAATTCTACGCTGTGTCACTTACAATCCTCCTAGCGAAGCAAAAACTGCAATGGCAAAAGTCTTCCGATTTGCGACCAGCCCTGCCTACAATACGAAAGCTTTTCGGTGAAGGGGATATCAGACAAATGCGGTATCGGCTCACCCATCCTGACTTTCCCTGGAGCGTCCTACGACGACTCGCAGTGTGTGCGACTATACCTCCAGCCATTGTGTAATCAGAGGGATATGGTGTTCAAGGAGGAAGGGTATAGGTCGGAACACCCGCGGTAGGTTCTCTACTTATGTGTTCCGGCTGAGCGCGCGTAGGTTCATGTCCAGACCAACCGGAATTGCACTGAATGTGTTGGTATTGCGGTCACAGACGCCCCGGATTCAGGGACCATACTCCAGACGACGCTCAGACCGATCTAGCACGATCAGAATCGGATTCATCCAGGGTTGCTCCCTCCGCGATGGGGAGCGTATGATCGTTCTGCCCGGCGTTGAAACCATCGCTGCGGCCAATGAGAGCGTGAGTTCTCCCACGTCCCACATCTCGTTACGTTGGCCGGCCCGGGAGGGCAAACCACCCCACTAGCGCATGCGGGGCTCCATCTTCAAAACGCTGCAGTTGCCTCAAGCGCCCTTAGGCCATTTTCCTTCCTTCAGCGTTCGCAGAACCATAGCAAGAACTTCCGAGACGTGCCTCATCGACGGAGCATATCTTGAGCTTCTCTTGAACTGTTCCCCCTTTAACCACGAAACATTGGACGGAACGGGAGATCTACCGACGGACCTCTGACGCATTGGCTGAGGCGTGTAACATCATTGACGGAAATTTATCGGATCTGCAGAGTGCTCTTCCCTCACCAAGTCCACCCCCTTTGAGCTGCGGAGAACAGGAGAGGAATTGCGTTGAACCATGGTACTTTGTACCAACCAATGGGGCGCATCATTATGAAGGTTCGAGGCATTGCTAGAGGCACGCTTTTCTTGGTGGCCAGGGTGAGCGAGCCTGAGGCTGGATCGGTGGTAATGAACGTGCTAGATGTTGTGATGCTCGGTGTATCGTCGGCCGCCGCAAAAGTCATATGCGGGCTTGCGTGTCGGCACCTTTGGTACCAGTAGGTGAAAACGGCGATGTACAGCAACTTGTTTCTGCCCGGCCACAGTATACGCACGCCGAGGGAAGCAGCAATGACTCATTTTGATTGTGAAAGGCCACAAAAAAACTCGTCTGCCCAATTTACCTGCGTAGTGGCGGTATTCAGAACGTCTGGGCCCGAGTAGGGCTTGCCTAGTGGTGTGCGGCGAAACCGTTTTCATTTGATAACAGAACCATTACGAAGCGCCTCAAGCTCCGTGATAGAAGGAGTCCCCTGTATGCCATCATCCAGGCTTCTTCTGTCCCCTTCCGTTGCTCCGTCCTTCCTCTCGTCGGCGAGAGAGATTTTTCTTGCAACCTGACTAAAACCCTACAAATGTCAGCCCCTGCTACTGCAACGCAGACTTCAAACGTCAATCCAAGAATGCTCCAGTTGCTATTCGACGCACGAAGGACCGTTTGACGTACGATCTGCGTGAACATTACAGAGTATCTTCACGAGACCAAGCCATTGCGGTTAATGATCATCGGTGGCGTCACTAAAACGCACACGGATGGCGTGTCAACGTCACTCGTGCCGACGACGATCAAGGATGCCGCCGACATTAAGCTTGCACCCGACTTGTATCCGGGCACTCCGGGCCTACCTCAAGCGTCGCCTTCCTCTTCCTTTCCCCGCACCCACATACCCCACATTGTTCCCAACGACGAGGGTGCGGGGCCGGCAACGATCTGCGCTGTCTTTATACAGTCGTCGATGTCACTCAGTACGTGTTTCTGAATACTGCCGAGGAAGTGCCGGCTATACTTGCTCAAAATATCCTGCAACAGTGCCTCGACATTCGTCTGTCACCGAACATTCATAAGGAACATCCACCACATCATGAGGGATATACAAGTTCGCATTGGTGCCAAAAAAAGTCTGGATTTACTGACTCACAGTCCCGACTCCATTTTCGTGCTTGACCTGGTGGCATGATAGAGTTTAGCAGATGAACATAAGAGACGTGTCCTTTGAATAGCGCCGATCAAGTTCAGTCTACTGGATGCATTGCAAAGTTCGGAATGGCTTACGATCGGGTGGGAGCTGGAGAGCTGAGGTTTCTGGGTGTACTTTCCATACAGGATCTCGCTGGATTGAAATGAAGTGATCAGCAAGTTCACGCATTCAGAGGCATGTGGCAGGTGGACATGAACTACTCACCGGACGTTGACCAGAAGTTGCTGATAGCTCTGCTGTTTGTTTTGTCCTAAGTCAATGGGATAGGTCAGAAGATAGGGGCAATAGGACACCCCCGTTGTAGACGTACGGATGCATGTCGTGAATGCCTGAAGAGCAGTCATTACATGAGTTATTACTATGTAGAGCATGCAAGGAGGCTTACATAGCTCATTGCGCCCACAGCTTCACCTCCCTCAAACGTATCCGCGCTCGTCTGCTGATCTTTGCATCCGCCCCAACAGATCTGACAACGCGTGCGTGAGACGTCTCAATGTCCGTTAGACAGGGCAACATACCACGTCAGCGGGGCTCGTCTTCGTCTCCCGTTTCTTGTTCCGAATAGTCTGATTATGACCCGTGACTTCCTTCACGAGACCAGTCACCGAGCCTATGGCTCCCATCTTCGTGCGATGGCTCAGTTTTGCACGATCTGACGCTGAAGGATGGAGCGGCTTACGATATCACCACGTGCATACGAGCTGACAGCGCCGAGGAGGCCCTGCGCCGCTTCTGCAGCAAGGTTTGGTTCTTTGATTTTTCCTTCGTGGGAATACATCCATGGCAGGTCTGCACAATCCCGCGCGTCAGCGTCTCAGGATAATTGGGAAACCGCATCCACCATGCTTACCCAGGACAGACCCTGAATGGCATGACTTATCATGTAAGAGGGAATTTAGCGGGGGTAACACTCGGAAGAAGCGATTAAGGGCATACGTCGAAGAGCGCAGTGAGACGACAGCCGGGAGGAAGCGGCTTCACGAGCATATCGTGCAGTTCCTGCGTGCGCGGTCAGAAGTGTGGCAGACATCCATGAGAAGAACGGGTCGGTACTGACATCATCGACTATCTGTCCGTTGACCTTGAAGTCGAGCGGATAGATTACCTCATCATAGCCAGATTCTTCGTCTCCATCCAGGTCCTTCGTGAGGCCGCCGTGTCCAGAGTCTGAAGTGCACAAAACACCCTCAACAAAGCTGCAATGCATACACACATGAAAATGGCTCGTACAGTGGAAGAAAAGGGAATCGTTGGGCCGCGCATCACGCACAAGCCATTGCATCGCTTGTATCTGGAATATGTATAGCGATGAGCTATGTCGACCCATTCACCTGACTAGCTATCCAACCGTGCACTTACCATATTCATCCTCGTCGGGATTGCCCTTGGGTTGGCCTGGTCATCGGTCAGCATGACGATGTCCTCACCCTTGTATCCGTATTCGGCTATGCAAAAGCATCCTTTTAGAACGCTCGTGCGTTATGGCGATGAGAGCCGACTCACATATCAAAAAACTCCGCATGTTGTTGGCATCATTGATGCACCCTTTCAGCTGCTGAGACGTTCCAATGTAATTGATTCCAATCTGCAAATCTCCTCTCAGCATTTCATCAACAACCCATGACAGGAGTGCACACGTACACAAAGTGCCTTCCTCCTCCCGGTACATTGGGAATATTGGAAGTACGGCTGCTGGCGCTGGTGGTTCGGCCCTTCCCACACAGGCCCATAGTGCTGCTGCTCTGCCGGAGGCCGTGGCGGCGGGCCAGCTAAGATTGCAACTCTTATGAGCTTTCAGCAGAGATCCCAACGTGTGCGAATACATACGCGGAGGAGCATATCTACCACTTGACTGAGCGGGGGCTCCATAGGGAAGTGGGCTATGGCTTGGAGGCGGCCCTGGGGGTGGAGCGTAATGACTAGAAGGGATACCCGATTGCGAATACTGCGGCGGAGGAGCTCCCGGAGGCGGTGCATAGTGATGCGGCGTCGACGCGCCCTGACGATTGATGCTTGAGGGCGATAACATCTGACTGGGAGGCGGGCAGGGAGATGCCGCATACCCCGCGGAAGCATAGTTGCCACCAGGCCTCGGAGGTATAGCTGGTGGCGCCCCGTATGACGTCCGCGGAGGTATGGACGGCGGAGGTCCCGGGGGAGGGGTGAAACTCTCGGACGAGGAGTACCCGCTGTGGTGGTGATGGTGATGGTGGTGAGGGCGGTCCTCTCCCGGGAATCCCTGCCCAGGGTAGCCTGGTTCTGGGAAGCCGCCAGGCGGGGGACCTGGAGGAGAGCCATATGGGCTGGCATGTACGTGATCATCAGAGCGATCGAGCGATCCGAATGAAGAGCACTCACTCGAACGGTGGCGGTGCTGGTGGAGGGGCGTATGAGCCATAGTCAGGCCGATAGCTGGTACGCGAGTCGGACGATGGTGGCATAGCGTCACTAACCAGGATGTCCAGACTGAGATAGTGCAAGCAGCAGGAAACTCACGGAGAAGGGAAGCCATAGCTACGAGGAAATCACACATCAGTACAGTTTTACCCTGTACGTGGAGATACATACGGTTCACCAGGCGGCCCAGGGCGAGGAAAGGGCGGAGGACCAGGCGGAGGAGCGTAGTTGCGGCGCTGGTTGCCCGGGTATTCGTCCCACATGATGGTTTATCGCAGAGTTCGGCTGCTCGTGCGTGCTGTTCGCTAGCTCGTTGCTGATGGTGGGTGATGAAGGAAGACTGCGCGCCCATCGATGCTCATTGACACACGTCGCGCAGCACGCGCTTGTCGCGGTCACGAGACTTTCTCCGACGTGGTGAGAGTGCACGCGTGCTGGTTCCATGCACAAGGTTGTAACAGTATTCAGGGTGATACAAGGCAATACAATACATGACAATGATCAACTATATCCTGCAAACAGGTCTACGGAACGATCCAGCATGTCAGCTTCAAACCCGTCGACATTGTCCGTGGCAACATCATTACGGAACTTGCCATAGACAGATGGTGGCTCGTTCTCGTGTAGTTGAGTGATGCCACCGGAAATTTCTGCAGCATCGCTGGAAACATCCGAGGGTGCCGATGCTTGATGACTGACAACATGTACATCCTGGGCAAAGGGAGATTACTTGTTAGAGCGCTCTACTTGCGAGGCGGCGGCCGCATGAATTTGCGCAGCGGCACGAGCCCTCTCCCGAAAGGCGTCCAAGAAAGAAGCCAGTGGCCTCAGGCGCCGCCCGCGAGGGCCGTTCGATCCTGACTTATCGGCAAGGTCAGGAGGTTCCGTTCCGATACCACGTGAGATTAATAGACCCTGGCCAGGATCACGCTGCAGGAGTACAGAGGTAGGAGGCCGGTTCGAGCTTGAGGAAGATGAGAAGTGAGGTTCATTACAAGCAAGAACAGAAGCGGGATGGGTAGACGTAGCACGTGTTGTGTTCGGCAAGACAAAGTTTGAATTCGCAAGTTCATTGTGATCGATGGCAATGGCACGAGGGGCTGGGGAGGAAGCAGAAAGAGGGGCATCTAGCATGGATGAGAGCGTCATACGTCGCGAGGGGTCTGCTTCAGAGCGATCGTCGGGTCGTTCATGCTTCTTGCATTGTGTCCTGGTGCTCAGTGCTACCATAGGCAGTGGAGCATGGCCAGATTGTTGGGGGCACTGATATCGACGATTGACGGTGTCCAGAACGTCATCCGAAACACGTTCAGTTCTATGCAAGTCATACGTTAGAAGTTTTTAATATCGCAGTCAAATCGGATGAACCGGTAAAACAAGTTACTTTGTCCGGAGCAAGGCCTCATGTTCCTCCAGAGGTATGAGCGTAAGCGGTATAATGTCCGTTCTAGCGGCATCGGCTGCATCACCTTCATGTGTGATAATTCTAGTTGTCGTATTGGTGTGCTTCACGCCGAAGCCAGCAGGCATCCGAGGCTTCCACCTGGATACCGGTTTCCTATCTCGCGTCGAGCCTGGTGACTCTGGAGCTAATGGGATAAAAGCAGATCGTACGTCGGGATACGGAGCGGTCTTGCGCGGATCAATGAGCTTCCTCTTCTTCGATCTGGAGATTGTTCCGGGTGGAGAGAGGTGATCATCGTAGAGGAACTTCAGCGAGGGTCTATTCGGTGTATGCGCGTCACTCGACTGCAGAATCCCGTTTTCGTCCGGGTCGACGTGCGCTAGGATTGCAGCATTCAGCAGACGGGATGCCATGGAACCCCGCCTCGGAAGGCACTGCGGCACGCGACTCCTCTTCACCATTCCTCCGTTCCCATTATGGACAGCTGCTACGAGACTGATGAGCAGCCAATGCCAATCAATAAATCTGGTGCTCACCTCGTATTTCAAAACTTTTATTATTTCTGAAATTATGGCCATCATCATGAATTATCTGCGTTTCAAAATGCACCCGATGGCGTTTGCTCTGACCATAGCGACTCTTGGGTGTTTGCGCTGACCATCTCAGGAAGTCATCCACAGTGATGTGGCTCTTCAATGAGTCAGAAGTAGGACTCCTATGATGTTGTGCACCAGGATTTGCTTGAGCAGCGGAGGAGACATGAGGGGCAATACACTGTGGGCTAATGGCACACAGAGTTTCTACTACCACTGGCCCTTGAGCCCCTTCGTTCGGGGAGGCGGGCCTGCCAGGCAGGACAGAACACTTCATCTCTTCATCGTCTGTGTCATCGTCGACGTCTGCGCAGCGCTTGCGTTTCCTCTTAATCTAAACGTGGCCGTACATTGTATCTGCATCCGGAGAGGATGTGAAAGTCAAATTTCTCACAATGAAGTCCGGCACGTAAGTAAAGGCCATCAGGCTCTTCGTAGAGAGACTTGATTATCAGCAGTACTTCCTCAGTCGGTACGCCACGTTACACGTCAGCGTAGTTGTGGCGATGCAAGCTAGCAAACTGAGAATCAAGCAAGGGTTTTGCAGCCAAGCCTTGTGAAAGTTCAAGTTCAAGAGCTAGTGACCCAAAGACAGGTGGAAGTTGGTCCTACGTTGACGCAGGGGAGAGCAAAGCACTGGTAATAGCTGGCGGTGGTTGGGCGGTGGCACGCGTTGCCGTGGCATGTGACCGCGAAGCGCGACGCGTTGCAATTTCAGGTTGCCTCTTCTTTCTTGCAATCCTCGTGCTGTCTTCGAACGTATCCAGCTGTTGCGAGTATATCTCTGGCTACCGAAACGCGAATGAAGTGGCGTCCGACTCACTTGAAGACCTCTGGGTTGCAATCAAGTCAGGTTCAATCAATGGGGAATTCGCGAATGATGTTCGGGTACTCCTACGCCGCGTCTCGGTGCCGCTCTTCTGCGGCTTCTATGACACTAACTGTGAACCTGGGCTATGATAATTCGGAGGCGATATGCCAGCAAAGACCCGACATGTGTATCTTTGCGACTACTTGCGCGGAACTTACGATCAAGACGGGCCAACCGAGTGCGCCACCTGATGGCTGACATGAGGCGATACAACGATTTAAGGTGGGTGACTGCATGAACATGGCGCCGTCTTTCCTCTCTTCGATAAACCTACTTCCCAGTTGTAGTTCAGCCTCCATCGCCAATTCTACGGTAAGATGGGCAAGTCGCGGCTCCCGATTGTCTCGCTGTGCTTAGTGGCCCTCTCGTCCGTGGTGACATCCGCACCTTTAACTTCCTCGTCTTCGACATCCGGTTCGCCTTCACCAAGTCCAACCCTCCCGTACGCAAGTGACAATCCGAACGTCGAGCTATGGAACCAGGACTCCTACATTATTCCTGAACCGATCCGCGGTTCTCTCGGTGCTACCATTCTCGGGCCCACCAACGTGCTTCTCGACTTGCAGAATCCCAGCCTTCTTGCACCCCCGAGCACCGATCATGGAACTATGTACGTTAGTTGCTCTTGCAGTAGATGTATGCGCTTGACACCTGTGCTGCAGACCGAACGCAAAGTGGCCATTTTATCTCAGCCACAACCGCTTGCAAACAGGAGGCTGGTCTCGCCAGCAGAATGGTGCGCACACAACTCGGCATATGTAGCTCCAATAGGGCTGACGGCGAGCCAGTCAACGACATGCCCATTAGTATCGGTAGGCAAATAGATGTCGGGCGCCCAAGGATACGTATTCATGTACTGCCACATGTGTAGAAATGGCTGGAGTCGACATGCGGCTTGAAGCAGGCTCTATTCGGTGAGTGATGTCTGCATGTATCCGTCTGCATGGTTCTTATGGTTGTGCCGCCGAAGTGAACTGCACTGGCATACAACGGCTGAGGTACGTCCTGCTATTAATTACAATGTGCCAAAGTTCTGATGTGCTAGGGGACAGTGGGCATACGTTCTGAAGGTCTGTGCAGATGCAGCATACAAGACATTCTCTAATTCTGGTATAGGGTACAACTCAAATCACAACAGTTACACCGGATGGCCAAAACTACCTCGCCAACGTCAACCAGGGAGACATTTGGTACTTCCCTCCTGGCCAACCTCACTCTCTGCAAGCAACTGCAGACTGCCCTGAAGGAACAGAATTTCTTCTAGTGCGCTTGCCCTAAAGCCTGACAATCGTCCTGCATTTTTCATAATTTATACATTATCAGGTCTTTGACAATGGAAAGTTCAGCGAGGACTCTACATTCTTGGTAGGATCATCGTGATTTCTCCTCTGATCGTGCAGATGCTGATTGGAGTTGCAGTTGACCGACTGGCTCGCGCACATACCCAAAGAAGTGATTGCAAAGAACTTTCAGGTGGACCAGTCTGCATTCGACCATATCCCCGATCAGGAGCTCTATATCTTTCCAAGCAGTATGTGATCGTCTACATAAGGTTTATATCGGTATCCATCATCTCATTTGATGTAACTGCTGTAGCTCCTCCTTCGGACAATGGGGACCTGCCCATCAGTCCTCAAGGGCAATCGTCCGAGCCCTACTCGTTCCCGCTGTCTCAGTACAATGCGACGCAGCTCCCCGGTGGCACAATCAAGATTGTTGACTCGACCGTTTTCAAGGCGTCGAAGACTATCGCCGTCGCTGAGATTACGCTGGAACCGGGCGCGATGAGAGAGCTGCATGTTAGTGCTGTCTTTCTATGCTTGTAAGCTTGCGTTGACGTATCGGCTGGGATCAGTGGCATCCGATACAAGCGGAGTGGGACTATTTCATGCGAGTGAAGATGGAGCAGGTCTCTGCATTTTTACTCAAATTAGCCATAGCTCCGGAAATGCTCGTATCACCCTGTTCGCTGCCAATTCCGACGCTCGAACGTTCGACTACCAAGTGAGAGCGTTCAGATTGTTACACAAATATTTCAATACGCCTTATCAACGTATATTCTTCGCATAGCCTGGTGATATTGCCTACATTCCTCAGTCTTACGGTGAGCAGCGCCATAATTGCATGTGACAATGACACACGTTCTGATGAATGTTGCTTAGGGCACTATGTCGAGAACACAGGCAACACCACTCTCCACTATCTCGAGATCATGAAGACCGGTAAGTCGGATATCGTTGCATCCGCGCTCAGCTTGTTGAAGTAAGGTGATTTTCCCAGACAAGTTCCAAGACGTCAGTCTGAACCAGGTGTGAATTGGTGAATGCTCGCAACGCATAATGGCTCATGAGTAACGTGCAGTGGCTTGCCCTGACGCCGCCTGCCATCGTGAAGGCGCATCTCGACGTCTCGGATGACACAATCAGCCACTTCAGCAAGACGAAGCCTATCATTGTTGGATGACACGTTGGTCGCGGTCCTATCATGTCAGTTTCAATGATGCACCTAATTCATATCTACTACATCTGTACAATGCGAGGCACATCGGACAGTTTCAATTTGCAACGCCGAGTGAGAGATGGGCGTCAGTGATAGAGCCCCGCGATGCTCCCTGTACTAGCTTACACCTTGTTCTACACGTTCATTCAGCATCAGTTGCACCACAAAAGTGTCGCAGGCGAGAACACGTTTGGAATGAATTCAATATTCAAACATGCATGTTGCATGCCGATACAGTTGTGTCTGTACACCATACATGATAGCATGACACACTTTAGGCATTACACCTGGGATCATTGTTGGTGTTTCAGCTGGGCCATGACCACGATGCTTGGGATGCTTATAGTACCAAATTTGGCCAGGGGTAAGAATGTAATGCTCTGTGAGATGGTGAAACCATGGGATCCTATAGCCACCGACAACTGCACCTCCATTGACTAACGCCATCGTGACAGGCACTTGTATTCCTGCCCCGATAGCCTGATGCAACATAAGTAGAAGAGTCAACTTAAAACCGAACATATGAACACACAGGAACAATAGGAGTGTCCAAGCCATAATCCAGGAAAGTTATATACCCCAGATTTTCAGGTTGATATGCCCATGCTGCTCCAGGTAAAAGACACCACTCGGAATATGCAAAAGAGACACCAATGGCAAGACATTGAGTGTGCTGCCTGGTCTTAATCACCGGTCTGGCTGCACCAAAATCAGTGAAGAGTAGATCTGTCATGTCTGGCCTGGGAAGCGACTGGCCTCAGAGCCAAGCCAATCAGTATAGATAGGTGCCAGAGCAGCCATTGCTGAAATGAAAAGTCAACAACATGAAGGAAAGTGCAGCCTCATCACCCCTACCGTTATGATTTTGAAAGATTCAGTGTGTTGAAAAGCAAGTTAGTGTGGTCTTTTATGTACCCCACACAAGGCAGACAAATTTCACACAGTGGACCTAGGAGAGAGTTAGACCAAACCAAAAGAAGAAGCACAAGAACAATAGCCAACAAATACAGCACAAGGAAGAACAATAGTGCACAGTCTCACCATGCAGCTCAGGCTTCTGACTAGCAGTTTCATTGAAAAAACGACATTCACAGCACCCAAGAACAAAAGAACAAATGAACAGAGAACAAAGGAGGGATGTGAACTGGTGAGAATAACAACACAATACTATATAGGAACAAAAGGGCAGTGACAAAAGAGACCTGTGCAAGTACACAATTTGAAACATTCCCTTTTTGACTCTTAACCACCACCATCGCCATGGACGGCTAAAGCTGTTTGGAGAATCCAGCCCCCACCTGTACCCACTCACGACCATGGAGGACCTGAAAGCCCCTCCAATGACATTTCATGCCCACCGAGATCTTCCACGACAAGGCTGAGCACACTGGTTGCCTTGTAAGCCCCCCTCTCGCACTTTTCAGCACCAAACATGCATGCCCAGCGCCACACATTGGTCCTTCCCCCCTCCTTCGCCCACCGTCTTTGTAACCTTTGCCGACTCCTTCATTCAGTTCCCATAATGGGTGGCCCCCCAGGTGCTCGATGGATGGGCTACGGCCTTCGTCATTCCCAGTCTTCTCCCCCTTTCCCCCTTTCCCACCACCTCTACCCTGACACTCATGGACCCTGGACCATCTCCTCAATGTCTGCAAGCAGCCTCTGCTTTATGCAGAGCATTCAGTTTGCCGGCTGTGCGGCTGGCCTTGGAGTGCGACTGTGATTGCCTGGATCAGGAAAGTTTTTGTCAGATTTGTGACGAGCTCTGTAGATCACCACTAGCTATTTGGGTGAAAAGCCCAGGAACAGGTTGGGGCCAGGTCTGACCTCACTGACATTAAACTACTATGCTTCTATTATCGGTAGTCATATGCTCAACTTGTTCGTTTACACATCTTCGACATGGCCTACAGCCATGTATAAATAATGTATTTAAAAAAATAAAAAAATACACAATTTGAAAAAGGATCTGCCTTCTTGGACTTCGCAACTTGCCGGTATCCGGCGAGCGACCAACTAGGCATGTGATCAATAGTTAACTTATAAGAAGTTGGTCGAACAAGCTTCGTCTAGAGTATGGCAAGAAACTCCTATGTTTTTTTACATCAATGTAATTTACATATATTTTACATGTAATTTACAAGGTATTTTATGTAGTCCCAAAATACCCATGTTAAAAATGTCAAAAAAGGATCATCATGTGCACCTTCATATCGGTGACTGGGCAGGCAAAAGCTGGGCAAAAGCCAAGAGAAAGAATCATAGAAAGCAGGCCAGGTGCCAAAATGAAGGGAGAAGCTGGCCACCTGCTTGAAACTTTGCTCTGATGATTAAATCTGATGCTTTCATTTTTCATGCAAGCGAGTGGATTGGCTCAGGGAAATCCTATGACAGTGCATCTTCCTATGTGTATGATGCATTCCTCAAAGTTCTCAATATACCAGGACCACTTGAACATGCTTTATTCCCATCGTCATCCACATTTGTCCTGTCATTTCTTGCAAATGCTCTACCACCAGTCTCTGACAGCAAGATTTGTTTTTCCCCTCACATGACATTTTGCAGCAGTTCTTCAGTCTCACGACCCTCACCCTTCCTCACATGACACAGTGGAGCAATGGTTGAATGAGCCATCAACAATTTGCAGCTCTGCTGACCAGTGTTGTTGTTGACCCCAGTTATTGGGTGATAACTGGGGGTAAGACACTTTAATCTTGACCTAGAGAAAGGGTCAAGCGTGATATGCGTGTGACCCCGTGGTGGTGCATGAACGTTGATATGCTCAACCACGTCCTGGCCGTGAGCAGCGCTCCTAACCAAACCCCTACTGGTGGAAGGTGAGCTGGGGCTCTGTCTGTCTGCGGTCCCTTTGGACTATGGTCACAGAAAACTTTAGATGATAATGCAGTGATGGGCGGCCATGAGTCGTTCAGCTGTGATGCTTGAAACAGAGTCAGATTGTCAAAGGTTCTGGATCGGTGAGTGTCAGACTTGACTGTATGAACACCTTCGACCAGGAAACAGTCGAAAGCTGGAATGCAGAGGTGTGTGGGTGTAGAATGCGATTGGCCACTTCTGTACTTGTGAACTGTGGTGGCTGAAGGTCTGGGCTAGGGCACGAGGACCTTCTATATCTGAAAAGTGCTGGTCAAGTGCCGATGAGCAACCCCTAGCTGCCTCTGAACTGGGTCAAGCACCGATGAGCAACCCCTAACTGTCTTTGAGCTGGAATAAGCGCTGACAATGAAGCTCTGAGCACTTCTGACTGGAACGAGTGCTGACGATGAACTCCTGGGTGTCTCCAAATGGGAACAAGCACCGACAATGAACTCCTGGGCGCTAGCGAGGCTATGGGATCTGATGGGGATAAATCCTGGTTTGAGACTCGTGACTGGTGGCGTGCGAGCAAAATGTGATGGCGTGAGATACGAGAACGTGATAATGTGACTTATCTGGCTGAAACCTGAGTCGAGCTAGAGGCCACTGCTGAGAGTGCTGCCTCTCTCGGTGTCGAGAATCCCAGAAACGTAGAACGTGATCGCAATAGACATAGACGTAGTCAGGCACAATGCCCTAGCATAGACAAGATGAGAACTGAGCACTGCTGCATGGGAAAACTCTGTGTGAAACTCTCTTATTATTCCTATGTACAGTGTAGATTATATAGTGAATTGGAAATGAGCCAGCTGAGTCGCTGAAATGTGTTTCTGATCATACATTGTGTTTCCGATCCATTGAAACCTGTCACAAAGCTCATCCCTGCCCCCTCTCCATATCATACAGTCAGGGAACTGGAAGTTCGACTCTGTCAGGGTCCATTGGTCCACTACCCTATCTTCCATTCAGTTAGTGCACTTGTTCATTTCCGAGTTGTCTAACTGGTCATGTTCCACTCTCGCGCTGCACCTTGTAATCAGCTATGCTTCCTCGTGGCTCGCTCATCATTTCCATACCTCATGTTCACCTTCTGACCCCTTCACGCAGTTCCATGTTCCCAGGCTGTCAGTAAAGTCTTCTTTGCCCACTCGGAACTGTTTCAGCTCGATGTTTGTCTTTCTGGATCGCGGTGACTCGCTATCCGATTATGCGATAGTCGGACACAGTTTCTGACGTTTTCCGGTCACAGAATATCTCAGTGCGTATCAATGTTCATATTATTGTACAAGTTCAACCAAACATCAGTTCATTGCGAGAATGCTTCTGTCACAAAGTATAAAGCACTTAACCCAATTAAGGGCAAGTCTGCTTATGTGACCTGCACAAATGATCCACATATAAAAGCCTGCCACAAGGGCTAGGCTGAGGATGCGTGCAGTGGCATACAACCAATAATCAAGGCAGAGCCCCAATGTATGGCTTTGCACAAGTGGTGGAAAGGGGAAGCTGGCCTGCTAACTGCATACAATAGTATAATGAATCTAAGGTCATCCCTTAGATTCTCATGGGCTCATATACATGTAAAGCTGGACCCTGATCACTCTAATTAAGGTGTACCTATTGGGGTCTTAGCAAGCTACATGTCGGAATATCATGCCAAAATCAGTAAGGGCTCTGGCAGCAACTATGGCAACTATCTACAAAGGCCGTGGTTATGCCAAGGTAATCTTATCTCATCCAATGAGATAATTGCCTGTAAGTGGGCTCACTGTTGAGGGGCCAATGGATGATAACCAACAGGGCACATCACAATGGTTATGACTTCAGGTGAGAGGATCTGTCCAAACTCAGATCAATGAGTGAGACAATCAGTCTTCATCTGATTAAGTTTGTGGGAAGATCCAGCCTATCCTATACCTGGCTATACTGTATGCCAGTTGGTAGGGGAATCCCTTGTAGTGCCTGTCTATTGGCTGGGCAGCAAAGTGAGACCACTATCTGAGTGACGAATTGGGTGCTTGCTAGCTTCTTGGTTCAATGAGCTTGAGTGAGCCTATTGTGGGTCAAAGGTTTTCATTCTGGGCAAGTGGCCTGATGTCACGTGACCAATGCCTGACAACTTCTGAATAGGGCAAGTAGCCAGTGTCACATGACTGGAAGGCTGAATCATGGATGCTTGATGATTATGTGGTAGACATAGTCGTATCTGCAATGTATGTGATGATATTGTGCTGTTTGTCCAAGGATCCACTTTGTGAGACCAATATGAAGGTTGACGTCCGAATAACCACTTGTGGTTGCCAAATGAGGACTTTAATGGTGCAAAAAGAAAGGTGCCACCTAATACTGTGACAGCTTCATGCTCTATCACTTTAAGCCATTATTGCTAATTATAGTAAATAATGGATCATGTGCAGGTCATGCTTGACCTCTTGACCCCATCTTACCCCAGTCATTGATGGGGGGGTCAATCAGTTGACCCCAGTCAAGTCTAAGGAGTTAAGCCTTGACCCCTACATCACTGCTGCTGACAGTCTGCAGATTGAGGAAGATATCGACTTGCAGTTGGCAGAACTGCAGCACATACTATCAAGCACTGCTCTAGTTTCTTCTACAATGGCTAACGACAGTGATCCAGATCCCATCGAGTAGATTCAGAGGGACAGCCTGACACTACGAGTACAGAGGACAATGCAACATCACAGACATGATGGCATTTGCATCTATGGCATATGCTGAGTCAGTCTTTTGTCTTTGTAAGTGATATTTGCAACATTGTTATTTTGTATCTCAGATTGTGAAAATGCAATAGGACATTCAGTGATCACAGATTAGTTACGAACCTTTTGAGATATGCAAGCATCACACATATACAAATAATATATCAAAATTCAGCACTGTGAAATTTGAGTTGCAAAATATTAGATGATAGTTGCAAGTCTGGCAAATGAAAATGCAAAGGGTAGATTCAGTCAAGGAGGCCTATATTCAACATCAGAATCAATACATCTTACACCTCATGCCAGACTGAATCAATGATGTTGCATATGTTCATGTAAATTTCTGCTGCAGAATGTTGAATATAGCCTCCTTGACTGAATCTACCCTTTGCATCTTCATCTGCCAGACTTGCAAATGCCATCTAATATATATAATTTGCAACTCAAATTTCACAGTGCTGAATTTTGATATATTATTTAAATACTATCATTGGCCCTGCAATGCAACTGCGACAGTAATGCAATTCACATTCTCCAGAGCTTTCCTCATCCCACAAAAGTCTGAAAAATTCGCCGTATATGACTGTAACCATGATGACTATGTCTACTGAGTTCTGTGTCCTTTGGTCAAGGAGTGGACAAATAATAGGCAGATTATGGCCTGCATGCTCAAAATGTGAGATTGATCAGGCTTCGAGTCACTGCAGTTCATATCTGACACCTTTGGTCAGTTGGCTATAGTTTGATATAAGGTCAAAGAAGATACATTGAATTTTCCAAGACCTTTGAGCCTCAGGATAGAGAATGTAAGAAATGAGCATCAGCGTGACAAAGTTGCCACAGAGGATCGCTGGATCTGAACTCCATCAGATGCCATTGCATGGCAGCACTGTTCCTGACGCTTGCGTGCCACAGTTCACACTCGTCAGATCAGCATGCTGGGCAGAATGCAAAATACGACATGCTGGCAAAGTGACTGATTGTGTAACATTACCTCAGAGAAAGGTTGCATTGCTGTTGCAGTTCTTGTTGTCTTCCGATATCATGAACATCTCAAGACTGCAGTGTGAAAAAAATTCAGAAGGTACATTAGGAGCATAACTATCTATTAGAATAGCTCTGGAGTCAATCTGATGATGTTATAGACCACAGGAACTCAAAAGGTCAAAAAGTTGCATTAGAGGGCCAGTGTTAGTATGTGTGATGCTTGCATATCTCAAAAAGTTCATAATTAATCTGTGATCGCTGAATATCCTATTGCATTTTCACAATCTGAGATACAAAATGACACTGTTGCAAATATCACTTATAAAGGCAAAAGATTAACTCAGCATAGTTGCAAATGCCATCATGTCTGCAGTGCAATAGTGTGGAATTTCGATTGTAGCACACTCTATTGCTGTGTAACTTTATGTATTTTACATTTTTGATGTGGTTCTGGACTTTTTTTACATGTAATTTACACGTCAGAAAGTCACATTCTGTTCCGCATTTGCATCATGTGTATGAACTTTCTAGTCTCATTCCCAGACCCTCTGTACTTGGTGGCTGACGCCACCAGAGACACCCGATCGGAGATCGAAAAACTGAAACAAGCAAAAAGTACAGAGGGTCTGGTAGGTTTGAGTAGGGTGGGTGTGGGTAAGGTGATCACCTGACTATTACGTGCCAGCCACTCTGCATTTTGACATGTATGTGCGCATCATTCTTACTAGTAGTTTCGTGTTCTTTGTGTATTCTACTGTCTAAGCTTTGCAGCTATCACTTTCTCTCTGTCTGACTTGCCCTGTCTGACCAATGGCTACTGATCAGTTCATGAGTGGCAATACAGTGCTGACACTCTCAGACACTGTCTACAAGCTACTCCATGAAGCTCGCACTGCTGCAAGCTATCAAAGGAATTACTCTTCAGTGGAGACTCGTGCACAGCTGACTGCAGAATTTAAGAGGGTCTTCAATATAAATGCACATCCATATGACTGGCAGCTGGACGTAACTGAAGCAATCTTGGTCAGACTGAATGCTATTGTCATCGCCGGTACTGAGGCTGGAAAGATGATACCTTTTGCGATGCCCCTGCTCCTAGACCATAACAGTTCTAAGATGATTATTATAATCTCACTGCTCAATGAGCTCGAGGAAGATCAGGTAAGTAAACC
Organism: Laetiporus sulphureus 93-53; assembly: GCF_001632365.1. Lineage (NCBI taxonomy): Eukaryota > Fungi > Basidiomycota > Agaricomycetes > Polyporales > Laetiporaceae > Laetiporus > Laetiporus sulphureus. The sequence goes on from NW_024468556.1 coordinate 149,412, forward strand.
CAACAATATGCCTATACACAGTGGCTGACAGTAGGGAAGATCTAAGCCTTGAGTGTCAATAAATTTCAGTACTGCCAGCACACATCGAGCAATGTCGCCTTCAGCCTCAAGAAGTTGCTTACCCCTCTGGCTATGTCTGCGATGCGGATCCTCGACGTCTTCGAGATCTTCTTCACTGGCAGACTCAGAGTACAGCTGCTCATCAAGCCCATCAGGGTTGTCGTCATTCACCAGAGTAGCATCAGAATCCATAAGTTAATATTAATGATAAAGCTGAGATGGAGTACTGGGAGTTTACAGTGCATATAACTACTCAAAATGTGTTTGTGGCTTTGCCTACGTCGAGCACGGTCACATGATGCTGAAATCCAGTTAGTACAGATGTTTACACAATAAGTTTCTTATAATAGTTGCTTGCCACATAGAAATAATTTTTACAGCTGGGAAAATGTCTCAAGAAAGGGTTCCATATTTTTTTAGATCATTTCGGTCGTCAGAAATCACCCTACAATCCGATGTATGTGGGTGCTTACAGTGCAAGCCAGCGCTTTGGGCTTGTGATCAGTCACGTGATCACCTTACCCACACCCGCCCTACTCAAACCTACCAGACGTTATAGTGCGTATGCGCATTTCATTTTTTCGATCTCCACTCGGCGCTTTCTGTGGCGCAGCCACCACGTGACACAGCACCTATAACGTCTGAAACTGAGACTATGAACTTTCATGTTTTTTACATTTTTGACATGGTTTTGAATGTTTTTACATGTAATTTACATGTAAAAAATCACACTGAGTGAAGTCATGATTTTTAGGCACCTATAACACATGCAGGGACTTTTTGACGTTAAAAACATCATGTAAAATACTTACATGGAGAGCAAACTTTTTGACATCATGTAAAAAACATTGCCGGAGTTTTATGCTGTACCCTAGCTTCATCCATCACTTCATTCGCATCCTCATCAACTTGAAGGTATTAGTGCTGCATCTGCATGCCCAGTTCTGAATGACCAGCGATGAGGAAGGTACAGATAGCAGTTGATACACAGTCCGCTGTGGTACAGGAGCGAATAATTGTGGTCGTATGTAAAGATAGCGGACAGCTATATAAGCGATTGACATAAAATCCGTGATGTGAGTACATATAAGCGAGAAGCCAGAATCTGAGATGATGCATTATCATAGTAAGGGAGCACCACTCGAATGCTCCTCCACTTGAATCTGTGTAGCGTGAAATATCGGTAAGTGTTCGACATTGTCGCAGGGATCTTTAATGACTACAACAGTGGAGTGAAGGAACCAGCCCTGTAATTTCTAGAGGGTGCTGGAGGTCCGTTAATGTCTTCTTCATCTAAAATGATGAGTTTTCCAATAGTCTTACCCTTGTCACCCTGTTTACAATCGTATAAAGCCACAGGTTGTATACAGTAATGCATGGAAGATATCCTTCAGTAATGCGATGCTCCATCGATAAGCCATTATTATGCAGTCAGGCATGAGATGAAATGTGCTCCATGATGAAAGTGCCGCAGGACAGAAGATGACTTTGGAGTGCAAAAATAAGGGGGACAGATGGAAGCTCACCAGCGTCGAATACATTACCGATGCCAAATTGGCGCTACCACCAAACGAACGAGAATCACCATCGAAAGCATTGCAGACATGCAGGCAGGACGTCGGCCTTTTGCACAGAGCATAAATCGCTGGCAGGGCAAATGGCCCACATAAAGACAGCAAACTCCGGATGATAGAATCTGTACATGGAGGGTGTTGACAGTGTGCACAGACCAAAGGCCCTGCAGATTGAAACTTAAAAGGCGCATCAGGACCGGGTGACACAATTATGTAAACCCCCTGTCTAACGAAGTTACTGATTATGTAAACTCCCGCCATGTAAGAGTCAGTAAAAACCCTAGTCTCATAACCAGACGTCATAGCAGAGTCACGTGGGTGTCAGAGTACAGGCAGAGAGCGAAAAATGCCTGCATGGACTCTGCTATGTCGTCTGGTGAATTTGGTACAGGTGGAGGGGGGATAACCATTATGCCCACATGCATCTAATGCCACCGAGCGTGAGCGGCTAATGCTACTGACACGCCTCTGCCATCATATCTCGCCAAAGACTATAGTGGTACATGGGCTTCTGGCTTTTCCGGGGCCCTCACATTAATTAAAGCAGACATCGAGCACATCGGCTAGTGTACAATGAAAAGAAAGAAACAGAAAAGAACAGAGAGAAGAAAAGCAATGGTACAATTACATGAACACAGGAGAAAATGGGAGAGGAGGGAGGGTGAGCGAAAGAATAGAATAAATGTGCATTTGCTGCTGTGAGATGTAGTGTACTGGCAGGGCAGATGGATTCTTGCAGTCGGGGCACAAATGCTATGTCTGAGCAATGGTGAGTCAGAGCGGGGCTCTGAGGACAAGACACTAGCGGGTACTCACCTGAAGGGAGGAAGAGCGGGGCTCTGCATTACTTCTCCCTGCACAGGGCTTATGAGTATGCTAGCTGTGGCCCCTATGCCATAGTGAAGCCAGGCTCAGCATGAGCATAAGGCATGGCTATTTCTGTCCCTTCAAGGACTTCCGCTGGGCCGCACCAATGTCCTTGAACAGACGACCAGCCTATGCACTCATGCTAGAGTACAGCGGCGATGCCACCCTGTCATGTGGTGAGTGGGGCTCGATTAGGTGCAGAGGCCTTTGAAAAACCTCCTTACCTGTGGAACCCAGTTTTACCCTGACCTCTGCCATTGTATCTCGCCAAAGACTATAGCGGTACATGGGCTTCCGGCTTTTCCAGGGCCCTCACATTAATTAAAGCAGAAGTCGAGCACATCGGCTATTACCCCAGAATGGTGTGTGTGGGGGAGGTGGAGGTGAGAAAGATGAGTGCGAGAAGGCAGTAAAGTCAGGGAAGGACACGGAGAGAGGCGAGCTGGAGTGCAGCATGAACAGTAGGGTTATTGCGGATGTAGATTTTTCATGAAGGAGAAGACCAGCGACTGAGTGCTTGGATGATGTCCTCTGAGAGGCCCATGCTGGCATAGAGGGTTGCGCCACCGGCACGAGCTGAGTGGCCACCAAAGGAGTGGTCGAGCAGGGCGAAGAGGTGTTGATCAAACCAGAGACAGGTAGAAACGGAGTCATCCTCTCACAAAAAGAGAGTGGCATGGGCACCATGACGGTGATCCCGCCAAGAGACATACTGTGACAGCAAGTGCACTGGGCAGGCACGATCCTGTGGGAGATGGATGATGGTAGTTCCCTGATAGAAGCGGTCAGTCTTACGGTACGAAAGATGATATTGCACTCGAGAGCTGAAGAAATGGAGGGATGCCCGCTTGATGATTTTGCGCCAGTCATAGAGCGAACGGGAGTTGGGCTGAACAAGCTCACCAATGCGGTGGCAGGCATAAAAAGCACAGGAGATGACAGTGACGAAGAGAAGATCATCATAGCAACCAGAGTGATGGGCGAGTTCGGAGAAGGCGAGAAGATGAAAAGGGCGGAGAGGAAGTTTGCAAGAGACAGCATCACTGCGAGTCTTGCGAGAACCAGCGATGGTTGCCTGCACGAGAGGATGAGCCCAATTATGAGTAAAAGTTGAGTAAATGTCGTCGAGAAAGTGCCAGGCACCAGATAAGTACTTCGGCGCAGAGCTAATGAAATGGGAGGTGTAGGCGACATAGCGAGCAAGCATTAAGGGTGTCGGATCAAGTGGCAGGTGATGGGACAGACAGAAAGCAATATAATTGTGGGTGCCAGTAGCGTAGCCTTTCTTGGTGGAGAGTTCAGTTGCTGAAGCCTGCAAGAATGCGACGCGTGCATCGATGGAGTGCAGGGCAATAAGAGGGCAGGCAGTGCGTGAATGAGGCTGCCCACCCAGGGTATTCGAAAGTGCGCTCTCCAGCGCACTGGCAAAAGCTCGCGTGGAGGTGAGAACAGGTGAACATGGTCAGCGGGAAACTGAGCTGCGTAGTCATCTAGCAGCAGATGAGAGAGCAGGTCAGCACAGATATTCTGCTTGCCGGGAATGTGGTGGACACGAATGTCGATGCCGGACTCCATGACAATGCCGGCGATGGCTTTCAATGGGGCATTATGGAGGCTCTGTTGAACACTAAGGGAGTTGAGGGCATCGACTGAATTAAGGCTGTCAGTCCAGATAAGCACGTAATGTGGTGGATGATGCAAGAAGGCAATATGATGGATTGCAGAAAGGATGGTGAGCATCTCGAGAAAGAAGATGTCGATGAATGGAGAGGCAGGTGATGGCTGGATGGGATAAATGAAGGCCTGGTTAGAGTAAACAAATGCGAGGGCCTTGGTAAGGGCAGCATCTGTCCAAATGACCATGTCAGCAGCTGAGATATCCCAGTGGCTGTCGTCAATGAAGCGGACACTGGTAGCATGTGGGATGACCTCCTTTAACCAAGTAAGATCTGTAATAACATCTTGATTGAGAAAGATACGTGCAGAATGAAAGAATTTGCCGGCGATTTTTCGATAAACTTCAGTTAACGCTGGACGACTCCAAGGAAGAACATTGAGGAGCCACTTAATAGGCCCAGCAAGACACTGCCATTCTCGCAAGGTAGAACTGCGGGAGTCACCTTCAAGGAATGCAGTGATGTCAATGGCAAAGGTAGCAAGAGACGATGGTGAAAGGGAGATGGAGCTGAGGTTGATATCGACCCAAAAGCCAATAATAGTGAGTGCGGAACCTGAAAGCTGCTTCTTGTCCTCCCATGGACAAGATATCGCATCTCAGAAGATAAGGAGTTGTGTCTGGTGATAAGGGCGATGGCACCCGCGATAGTACACTGTATGACCATCGACATCCCAACCATAGTAGTCGTCCATATAGACATGTAGGCCGACGATATCGAGCTTATCAACCGCGATCCAGCAAAGAAGACCTGAGACAGAGCACCAGATCTGTGGGGATGCTCAATTTCCAAAGACTAACCGTCGCACAATGTAGAGCGTGCCATCGACTGTGACCACCTGATGAAGCTGCCAGATGGGATGAGCTGGCAGGTTGAGAAATGCGGAAGTGACGTTGTCTTTGAAGACAATCAGGCGGCTGCCAGGGTTGCTCCGACGAGCTTCTCGCATTTCCTGGTCAAAGTCATGCATATTATCATAGCGGACCTTAGCCTCCGCTAGCGAGATCCCATCATTGAGACCAGAGGCTGAGTGATCCGTCATGATGTGTGGTTTGTCATCTCTCCAGATGACAAACATAGGTGACATCTTCATGCCTGGTAGAAGTTCTGAGACCTCGGAGGACCATCGGCCTGCAGTGATCTCTTTATCTCAAAAGGCTCGAATAGCCTGCTGATCAGGTGAGGTCAATGGATAATTGTCGGTTACCTCCGCAAGTTCGATCTTCCATTCACCCTCATCAGGAGGCCAGAATCCACGATGAAGGCCATTCAGAACAGACTGCACAAAAGGCCGGTTAGGATGACTGACAAGCATAGCTTCAAGCTTGTCGACATTGAAAGGAGTCTCAACCCGGATGTGCCGTTTATTAGAACTTGAGCACGGCCTGAATAACTGGATCTGACAATAAATGTGCCAGCAGATCCGGGAGTGGTGGTGCACTTTCTGTGGATAGCGTGGCAGGTGAGAGAGTCAGATGAGAAGCGTCAGCCCATCCGAAACTGCGCTGAAAATGTGGAAGCTCGCTGGTGGATGGGAGTTTGTGTTTTCCCAAAATAGATAACGTATTGAGCGACCTAGGTCCTCGCGCTGCTGCTTGAGCCACCTCTGCTGCTTTCACCGCTTCCCTTTTCTTTTTGCGCTTTGAATGTGGCATAGCATGCTGAATCGTCCTTCACTTGATGCTGACCTCTGCACTCACAGCAGACTCCATGTTTGCGCTGATTGGCGCAGTGGTCATCATCATCATTGCAGCGCTCCAAATTCCAGTTAATGCATGGTGTAGCGGCACACTTGGAAGATGCTGCAGACAAGCCAACTGAAGACCTTTTGCCCAGGGCAGAGTGCGAAGATGAACGCATAATCTCAGAGAAAATGTGGACCTGAAGGCGAGCTCGATTGTCGAGATGAAATGGAGATTTATGATATGCATCCCTAGCAGCCCGATCAACACCAATCACAATCGACGGATCAGATGACATCGAATGAAACAGTTTCAAGATAATTGTCCGATACTGGTCCAGTTCATTCGACCGATGAGGGTAGAGGCAACGAACCCCATCTGCCCATGCACCATAGATCCGGATCTAATCAGATTTGAAGCAAACCGGGTGACGAGATGAGGAGTGATCCTTCTTAATGATAGTGAAGCCAGCCGCCAAGTCTTTAGGCTCATCATCATGGTCATAGCCCAACTCCATGGATGCGAAGAGCTTCTCGTAGTTAACATATTGATCCAAAAGTATGTCTTTCCAGATGGATCGTGGCAGTGGGACTTGCAGACCCTGCTGCTGCATGAGGTCGAGGATAGGGTTACTTGCATGCTCGGTTATGTACAGCTGATGCAAGTGGAACATCTCAGCCAGATGAGAATCCTGTGAGGTTGGCAGAATAGTTGCCAGATGTGGTGCGGCAGCGAGGATGGACTGAGGAATGCCAGTAGTAGCCTTATCCTCGGAAGACCATCCCAGAATCTTGGCCAGGTCTTCGAGGAAGAGTTCCTCATTAGCAGACTGGATGCGAGGTTGACGAAGTGAGGCGAGCTTTTGTTTAACGATTGCCCAAGCCAGCTCGTCGGCTGCGTTTGACTCACGATGTGATTTCTCAATACGCTCTCCTCTCTCTCCAGACGATTGAACAGGGCTTGACTCATGGTCACGCGAGCCTCCTGAGCTCTCTCCTCCCATTTTCTCTCACTCTCGGTCAACAAGCTGCTCGATATAATCACGTACTTCTCGATCATTCACTCTGATCTCCTGCAGTCGCTGGATCGTGGAATCGTTCATGATTCGAGAAGCCGTGGCATCTGATATGATCTGCTGCATTTGCCCAGCACGCATCTGAATGGCATCCTGAGACTCCGGACTAGACTGAGTGAATGAAGATGCATTGCTTCCGACCATGGATGATGAGTTAGATGGGTGATGCAGTGTCCCAAACACAAGGTCTAGGAAATCGGGGTGCGGCAAGGGTGTTAACCAGCTGGCACCTTTCCGTCTCATGGGCGCAATGGGAGTGAGAGGCTGGTGAGGCCACAAACGACTGGGGAATACAGTAGTACAGGTGGGTACTTATACGTTTTCTGCCCTTACGTACTCGCCCGCTCTGTTTCCAGGTACCGCCCTGCAACACGTTTCAGCCATCACTTGGCGCTTGTCCCTCCCGACGCATTGAGCGCGTTTCACCAGAAGTGCCGTTGGTCGGCCACTTCCAACATGCCCCCTCGTGCGAGAACATGTAGGGTATTTCGTACCGCACCCCCTCGGCGCCCTGTCCCTCTTCTTGCTGCGTGTGATGTCCATGCTCCCAGTTCCTTTGTGTCGCCCTCCCGGTGAGTGCCCTGTCCATCTTGTATAGCGCCTGGACTGCAGAGCGCTCTGCCACTTGTATAGCGCCTTTACGGTCCAGGCGCTGCCCCATTTGTGTGTGCGCCTGGGCATCAGCACCGCCCCACTTGTGTATGTGCCTGGGCACCAGCACCGCACATCCTTTTATATAGCGTCCGTGCCAGGTCACTCCCGCCCTGCGATTCTGCTGCCAATGCAGCCTGGCTCATGTCGCCAACTGTATCGAGTGGTTTCGCCCCCTCAAGCTGAGTGGCATCGCCTCAACACTGCGCCCATGTAGCTGCCCTTACGTGGGCCAATCGGAGTCATTTGTCTAGGAAATCAGGGTGCGGCAAGGGTGTTAACCAGCCGGCACCTTCCTGTCTCATGGGCGCAATGGGAGTGAGAGGCTGGTGAGGCCACAAACGACTGGGGAATACAGTAGTACAGGTGGGTACTTATACGTTTTCCGCCCTTCCGTACTCGCCCACTCTGTTTCCAGGTACCGCCCTGCAACGCATTTCAGCCGTCGCTTGGCGCTTGTCCCTCCCGACGCGTTGAGCGCGTTTCACCAGAAGTGCCATCGGTCGGCCACTTCCAACACAAGACACCGAGAAGATGAGCGAAAGAATAGAATAAATGTGCATTTGCTGCTGCGAGACGTAGTGTACTGGCAGGGCAGATGGATTCTCGCAGTCGCGGCACAAACGCTATGTCTGAGCAATGGTGAGTCAGAGCGGGGCTCTGAGGGCAAGACGCTAGCGGGTACTCATCTGAAGGGAGGAAGAGCGGAGCTCTGTGTTACTCCTCCCTGCACAGGGCTTATGAGTATGCTAGCTGTGGCCCCTATGCCATAGTGAAGCCAGGCTCAGCATGAGCATAAGGCATGGCTATTTCTGTCCCTTCAAGGACTTCTGCTGGGCCGTGCCAATGTCCTTGAACAGACGACCAGCCTATGCACTCATGCTAGAGTACGGTGGCAATGCCACCCTGTCATGTGGTGAGCGGAGCTCGATTAGGTGCAGAGGCCTTTGAAAAACCTCCTTACCTGCAGAACCCGGTTTTACCCCGAATGCTAAGTCGCTTTCCTCTATCAGAGCCCATCCTGTGCTATCGGCTAGCCTTCGTACTGTATATACCATGCCTCCTATGCATTCTACTGCCAACAGTCTCTCCAGTGGGAGTTCTCCATGTTCGAAGGCCTTTCTCAAAGCTGCATGTGAACAGGCAGCAAAGACACACCAATATTCATCAGAAGCTACTCGGGCAGAGATCGTCCAGCAATTTCGACGTGTTTTCGATGATCTGGAGCCGTATGACTGGCAGGTCGATGTCACGGAGGCCTTGTTGCTTGGAATGGACTGCACGGTGATCGCTGGTACGGGTGCGGGAAAGACCATGCCATTTGTCATGCCTCTGCTCTTGGACCAGATGAAGAAGAAGATGGTTTAGATCATCTCCCCTTTGGATGAGCTGGAGTATGATCAGGTATGTGCCTTATACACCTCTCATTCCTATCGAGAAGCTCATCCATAGATCGTTATCTAACGCCTCAGGAGGCCGCTTGTAGTATCATTCCAGTAAGAATTATCATCTTGTTCTGAGCATGGGGGACACAAGCCAAGGCCCTGAACTACACTTAGCATGTCCATAGTATTCAGAGAGTTCAGAGACTAGCATAGATTAATTTGAGGTGCATACAGCCAGCAGAACAGTGAATGTATGCTGCTACTCGACGTGTCTGAATACTTGTATGCGCGTTCTGACGCACCTGGTCAAGCATACGTCACCAGTGACATCCGTTAGTTTCGTCACTTATCCCCCCCGCCTATACCAAATTCACCAGACGGTATAGCAGAGTCCGTGCAGACGTTTTTCGCTCTCCGCCTGTACTCCGACGCCCACGTGACTCTGCTATGACGTTTGGTCACGAGACTATAAAAACCCGAATGACTAAGGTCATTCGGAACTGTCTGCTTTGAGCTTCATGTCTAATCGTTATATGAGTACTTTATGTTTTCATAGACTTTGTGTACTGAACATTACTCGCTTTCTTCGTGCTACTAGATGACTCCACTACCATCTTCGCCGGCGGGCGGGTCCGACGTCGTGCCAGCACCTATCATATCGTCAACCGGACGCATATGCAGAAACCACTGGGATGCCGCACTGGACGACATTCCTAACGTTGCCCCCCCACTTCTACGCCACCACCGACGAAGACCTCAATGCCCTTTTCCTAGGCTTGGGATTCAAGCAGGCCGAGCTCGCTGGCATGCGTGCGGAATACGACAAGCGGATGAACGCCATGCTTGCTCAAGGTGGGGGGAAGATCTCTGTTATTGGTGTACGTTTTATGTTCATCACCTTGATCCTATCCGCCGACTGTGGGCTGTGGCTAACCAATTGTATTGTGCTGGGGATGTATGTTAGGCCAAACCCGTTCCCGGCGAGCACATCCATATCATTCTGATTCCGAACGACGACAATCTCGCCATCCGCCTGTGGGATGGAGGCTTGGAGGACGACAGTATCTTTCTCTTCGATTTCATCGATATGCGAACCAAGAAGGCCGTCAACTCGCCCGTGGGTTACGAGGTGCACGCCTTCCCCAACCGCTATCACATGCTGAACATGCCCGGTCCGATCATCTCTTGGGAAGCGGCACAAAACATCCAGCGGAAGCATATCAAGCCCGGGGAGGAGAGGTTCAGTGTGCCGGAGGGTACACCGTGTGCACTGCATCGTCATGGACAGGAAGTCTTCATGTTTGCTGCTCCTGAGAGGCCGAGGAAACAGTCAATCCATGGCGTTCAGCTCGCTACTGCCAGGGATGCGATGTGGTGATGGCTACGGAAGGTGTTTGGTGTGGATTTTTGTAAGATAGGCCTCGCTCATCATGGGGAAGATCACTTGAGCTCTCAATATTCAAAAATGTCATCTGATATTCAATGTTTAAGCATTCATAGGTTGCTCCTTGCGGTAACTATGTCAGTGTTTATTATCTACTCTGGGCCTGCAGCGGCAACGCGGTGCAGTTGTTCTCTGCGCATCGATTCGATTTCGTGTAGCGCCGCCGCCTTTCGCTCGAGAGCTATGAACGAATCAGCTACCATCTCTGCGGGCGGAAACGCGTTCGTTAACATTATTTGTTCGCCATTTAGCAATCTTGCTGTCTCCCTGATCGTTCAACAGCCCTTATAGTGGGACCCCCGAGGGGGCGCAAAAAATCCTCAACTCTAGCATGGATTTGTACAGATATCCTTGCAGCCATAAGACTGCCTCTACTATGTACGCGAAACAAATTGTACAAGCCCCGAAGCCTTTCTAGGTTGCTGAGCATTCTACGAAGCACTCTGCAGACCGGCAAGTTCTCCTTTCAACTTCTTCAGCACATCTACTGCGGCTGCGATCTCCTTATCTAGCTCCGGCGTCTTGGGCGTCCGTCCCTTCAACTCCCTCACGGCCTGTCCCTGCTCTGCAACCTTCTGCTCCCATGCAAGCACCTCCGCTGACTTGGGCTTCTCATCCAACGCCGTCTTGTCCGCCACCTTCTTCGCCGCGGTCGCCTTGCGCTTCGACATACCGGGTGCGACGTGGGTCGCATCGGGGCTGGGCAGAGGGCTCGCCTCACCAGGCCTGCTCCCGCCAAACTTCGCGCGGAAGACATCTGCCATCTTCTCGTCGATTTTCTTGAACAGGTGCTCGGGCGTGCCGATCGTGTGCCCCGCAAGAATGTCCGTCGAGAACACCTCGGGCACCGTGCGCGCCGGCGCATTGAGCTGTGCGAGCATCGAATCAGACGTCGACGGCATGAACGGGTACACGAGCGCCGAGAGCAGGTAGATCAAGTTGACCGCGCGCGAGACGACCTGCGCACATCGCTTCGGGTCCGCGACCATCAAAGCCTTTTGGAGCCCAGAGGACTGCAGGTACAGGTTTCCCCGTGCGGATATGAGCATGATGGTGTGCAGGCCGAGACGCAGCTTCACATTCTCCATGGCTTCGATATAGTCCTTGAGGAGGGTGTTGATGTCCGAGATGAACTCGGCATCCACATCGCCATTCGGCGATAGAGGTCCAGGCTCGTCTCCGCTCTCGGGAATGACGCCGCCATACTGCGATGCTACGAACTTGAGCGTTCGGTTGACAAAGTTGCCAAAGCTATGGGACGGTAGCGTGTTAGAAATATCAGGTCTCCGAATCATACAGATGGCAACTTACTTGTTCAGCAAGACATTATTATTGGCAGCAATCTATGGAGAGGGTAAGCGGTTTGTTCGCGAGAGAATTAAATGCACTCACGCAGTCCGCCCATGAGAACATGGCGTCAGCGGTCTCCGGCCTTGTGGAGATCAAATAGTACCTCCAGACCGACGGTGGAATGCCAGTCTCCTTCGCAGCGGGGCCGAAGACGCCACGATTATGGCTCTTCGAGAACTTGCCACCTTCATAGTTCAGGTATTCTGTGACATACGTGGTCAGCCGCATTCAGTAGAAGAGCATAGCGCATCCATACCTGTTGTTGAGATATGGAACAGAGTCGTCCACGGACGCCCGTCGCCTAGTTGCATGGCAGGGAAATAGATGGTGTGGAAATAGACATTGTCCTTGCCCATGAACTGATATAGGCGCACGTTCGACTTGTTGAACCACCATTGCTTCCACTCTGGGGTATAATTTGCTGTTATACTGGGGTACCCGACCGGCGCATCGAACTTATCCACCTTAGGGCACCGCAGCTATATAGATCGATGGACACTACTCACCCACACGTCTATGGAGACAGTCATAAGAACGGCAGCAACACGGATGATCAGAGGGATCACTCACAAAGAACCTTGCCCTTCATGCCCTGATCGTCCTCCCCCTCAACCATCGGCACCGGCACTCCCCATGTCAGATCTCTCGTGATCGGGCTCGGATGTAGACCAGCCCGCAACCGGTCGTCGATCAGCTCGCCCTCAGCATTGATGACGGCGTTTGGGGACCACTTGCCCTCCTTCCATGACTTCTTAATCCACTTTTCCGTCACTGATTGCAACGCATCGAGCTTCATGTACATGTGCACGGACGAGCGCGTCGTGACCTTGTGGTCCTTACTGATCAGACAGCGCGGGTTGATAAGGTCGATCGCATCGAGCGTCTTGCTGCAAGCGTCGCATTGGTCTCCTCGGGCATCCTATGAAGAGATATTTGAATTGTGGCTGTTAGAAGTAGCGGACGAAACGTACATCAGAACCACAGGAAGGACATGTTCCTTCCACAAAGCGATCTGCAAGAAACCTGGAGCTCTGTAAGCCAGATTTCAGCGGCATGAAAGTGAAGCTTACTTTTGGCAGCCTTCGCAATAAGTCTGCTCCTTGGTCTGCTTTTCGAGGTAACCATTCATCAAGAGGTTGACGTAAATCTCTTGGGAAATCCTATATTACAATTGATGTGAGCACGACCTTGCATCCACACGGGAGCGCTGAGGTGAATGGGGGCAGGGGAACATACTCAGTGTGAAGCGGAGTTGATGTTCGACCAAAGTGGTCAAAGCTGAGGAACAGAGGCGAAAATGAGTCCAGCAAGAGACAAGCAACGCGAATGGCACGCACGCAAGCTCAAACCACTTGTATGTCTCAACATGCAGGACGTTGTACTTGTCGCAGAGCTCCCGGGGAGTCAAACCCTCCTTCAGAGCTTGCGTCTCCGTAGCGGTCCCATACTCGTCGGTACCGCAGATATAGAGTGTCCGCCGGTTTCGCGTGCCTGAGGCAGATTAGATGAGTGCACCGAGCCTGTGCGGCACGAAAGCGATAAGACGCGTACGATTATAACTGCCCTAAAATGAGCAAATGCAATCATACATGTGGGGAAGCACGTACCGAGCAAAGACATCAGCACTCAAAGTGCTTCCGATGATGTTTCCTAGGCAGCAAATATCAGCCAGTTATCAGTTGACTTTGCATGTCGAATCGCACCGAGGTGAGGGACATTATTACAGTATGGCAGAGCAGATGTGATAAGGATGTTGACCTCTCCCTCCTTAGGCAGTCTACCAAGCATCAGCAATGCGGTCTACATCCTCGAAAGAATACTTTACATTGTCTCTCCTGGGTTTGGAATCGACCGTAGAAGGCCCTCGGCCTCCCGGATCTTTTGAGGCATTGCAGCAGAGATGATGGAAAGCAGTGACGAAGAAAAATGCTCAGCAGTACGATGAAGCAGGGAGAAAGCAGTTGGGCTGAGCGAACTGGAGTGTTCTGAATGACTCAGCGTGTACAGGGCCGACGCGCTCAAGCAAAAATGTTGCCGCAATTACTAAGCGCCCGTTCTTTAGCTTGAATCCTCGGTGAACAGGTTACGTACACTACATAGACCGTTAGACTGACTAACGCTTTTCTTTCCCTAAAAATGTATTGATAATAAAGTACACGACACAGAAACCATGGGGCAATTGGCACAGTTGGTAGCGCGCACGCTTCGCATTTGAATCTGCGTGAGGTCCAGGGTTCGAATCCCTGATTGTCCATATTTTTTCTTCCAATCAATTTGCACGATCAGACGCGAAGTTGTGTTAGTTTTTGCGTGTCAGAAAATGCATCGGAATTGACAGTGTAAAAAAGTGCGGTGCTTAACGCCAAGACCCGTTACGCGCTTGTGGCGTGAGGTAGTCAGCCCGACAGTTGGCGGGACATTAACCTGTTGACTCGCATTGTCGGACTAGCGCATCTACAGCGAACAGTGATAGATTTTCGTAGGTACATGACAGTGAGTACTGCGTACGGTCGTGACGGGGTCATAACACGCGAAGAAAGTACTAGCAGTCAAAAGCAACCCAAACTAAGTCAAGAGCAAGGCTAAAGAGTGACGAACAGGTGAAAAGGAAGCACGATAAGCAATGGGATGAGACATGCAAATATATATATGCGTCAGACTCATGAAATCGAGCGTAACATAGACCTGACGGGTGTTGTGAAACCAAGAACGGATGAGACCTAAATATTTGCGGGGGGGGGGGAGTCCAGCCATGAAAAACAGTGAATGAAGATATAGGCACGCAGGTTACAAGCACCTGGTAGTACAGCATGGCAGCGGAGATGCCGCGTAAAAGCAAGGACAACAGCTTGACATGCATATTCCGTAGAAAGGTGAAAGATAGGCATTGAGACATTTTGCGTAGTTTCTTTGAAATGGTGAGATCCGGTCGACGTGCATAGCTGCATATGAAGGGGACACGTAAGAAGGACCAGCCCTTGGACTTTGGATGAGTGGATGAGTCGGGATGTTAGTAACCAAGCTGGAAGAACAACGATGTATGGGCAATTGAAGCTGCAGATTGTTCATTCGCGGGACGAATTGGAGGAGCTACTGTTGCGTCTGTTGCCTTGCCCAAAGATACCGCCATGAACTTGTGCCATACCACTGTCACGCTGAGCGGTACCGGTGGAGGCACGAGAACCCATGTGTGTCGCTCCGGCCACGCCACTCGGGTTGCTTATGTGTTCCGCGGTGGGAGACGCTTGGACGGGAGCGTCGCGATCGCCCATAGGATGAATAGCCGTCGCCGTCATAGAGCGGGTCATGCGTACAATGGAGGTGTCCACAACGGAGGGCGCTTCCTGGCCAGCAGAGGTGGGCATCAACGGAGCTGGCTGACTTGCTGATATCTCGCTCTGAGGAGGAACGGGTCCCCAGACAGGCTGCTGAGGCATACCCGCTTGAGCCATTCCGAACGTTGCCTGCCAGTTGTTGGACAACGAAGACTGGTTAAACGCGGTCTGACTGAAGGCAGTCTGAGCATAAGCACCAGCCTGGCGCGCGATATGCTCCTGGGCAGTCAGAGAGGCCGCAGGAGACGCCTGAACGGCTGGCGCAGCAGCAACAGGCGACGTCGTGCGGCGACCCTGGGAGCTTCCTTGAGTGACACTCATCGAAGACTGATACGGCGACTCCGCCCTGCGGGCACTCCTACGAGCGGTGGGACCAGTGCTCGTGCGTGCGTGTCCTTCCCCAACCGCATGGCCCTCGTTCCTCAGTTCGGGATCGATGTTAGCTTCCTCGGCATCTCCTTCAGGAGAGGCTGCTTTGCTGACGTCGGATGCGGGAGTCTGCGGCTGAGTCTGCGATTCCGACTGAGTGCCTTCGCCTTGATCATCCTCGTACGAACTGCTCGAGTTGGCCCGTGCAGCAGTTTCTTTCTCCCTGGCGCGTCGCTCGCGTTCGGCTTTCGTAGGCCTCTTGTTGCGTTTACGGGGACGCTTGTTACCCTCGCCGTTCGAATAGTCGACCATCCAATAGTAGCCCTTGCCCGGTTCCGTGGCCGGCTTGAACACTTTACGGAAGCACAAATTCAAGGACAGGTTGTGGCGTATGGAATTCTGACAGTGATCGTGATCAGTTAGATCGGAGAAAATGCCACGCAGATATTCGCGACGTACCTGCCATGACTTGTCATGAACGTTGTCCCTGAACCATTCAAACCTTTCCTGCAGCGCAGCGTAGATCTCCTGAAGCGTCAAGCGCTTCCTGGGGCTCCCAAAGATGGCGAGCTTGATCAACGTAGGAAGTGGATAGTTGGGTCTCTCACCCGGCGGTGGGTCAGGAAGAGCATAGAGGTTGACTTCCTCGTCAGGACCGAGTCCGAGAAGCTGTCGTAGGTGGGGGCTCGGATCCGGGATGTCCGGAATGTCCGGAACGTGCGAGTGGCTATCGAGTGGCTGCGAGTGGCTCATCCTAGATTGAGAGTAAGTTGGGCCAGAAATGACAGAGACCGGTACACGGCTATCAGGTAGGGCAGGACCACGCATGTTATAATAGATCGGCAGGCCTCCGGTAGGAGCAGGAATCGGGCTAGGTCCAGGACGCATGAAGGTAGGGACGGGCGGGGCAGTCGATGCGTCGAAAGTCATGACACGAGGATCGGTGTTGCCGACGGGATAGTTGTTCGTCCTAGGACGATAGTGAGACTGTCCCGTTATGTTTGGGGTCGATGTCGGGTACAAGACGTGCTCCATACCGACGCGACGTGCATTCGCATCGTACGCAGGGTAACGCACCCGGTCGAAAGCGGGTAAGACTATGGACTCCTGCACGCGTACGAAATTGCTCGCAGGCAATTCAGAGGCCGAATGCGAGTGCTCAGTGTCACTCGAGACCCACATCGGTGAACCTTCATCGCTTATGACGGTTATGCGCGCAGGCCCTCTGCTCTCTTGGCTAGCCACAGAGTCCGTGGGGCTGCTGCTACCGCTGCCACTCCTCTGCACGAGTTGCCAGCCAATCAGGTTAGTTGACGTGTGATCAGATAAGCGAGGAGGTAGGCCTACCTGAGGAGAGGGAGTTTGAGCAGCGGCTGAGGGCGAGAGTGCCTGAGAGTCGACAGAGCCTTGCTGAGACGCATCAAATCCACCTCCTTGAGCGACCCGAGCGGCCTCAAGGACCTCTGGAGGCACATATGGTGGGTCGGAAGCGTAAATCGTGGCGCTTTCGTTTGAGAGACGTCTAGGAGGGTGAAAAGGCTCGCTGTTGGCTCCAAAACGCGCGCTTGAGGCGTCGAAGCCTGGCTGAGGCTGCTGAACGTCCTGGGGATGCTCAGCAACGCTCCCGCTACTGGAAAAGCCAGACTCCGAGCCTGAGCTGTGTCGCCGATTTTGAGGTCCGGGATTGCTGCCAGAGGTCTGCAATGTCGGGATATTGGCGGTGGGGAACGCGGGGAGACGCCCTGCGGAAGCATCGGTGTCCATCTATGGCAATTGGACCCACAATGAAAAATAACCTTCAAGTCAACGTGAGAGATTAGAAACGGCATAAACGCTCGGACGAGTATACTGTTTTAAACGACTTTATCAGGGGTTATTAGCGTGAGGGATGCTTACTTGTTTGTGTGCGTTCGTGGGTCCGCAGGCTCTGGTCCACGAGGAGGCGAACCTTGTTCGACCTCAGTCCTGTGGCTCATCAATGTCTGACACCGCAGTCAAAGCCCCATTGTGGTAGAAGGCTTGGGCGCGTGCCCTTGAACGCGTCGTACGCAGGGGCACTAGGGCATGATGTGTGGCCATACGCGAGTGGCACCGCCGTCCCGCTATACCGTGTCCGGACCTGGAAAAACGCTATCCGCTCGTCAATTTTCGCGTACGCGGCAGAAATGCTGCACTGGTTACCGACGCTGATGCCATGCAGGCAAAGGTGAGTTTTGCTCCTCGCCAGCACCGTTGAACTTGATCAATAGCTTGATTAGGCAATAGCGCACGTCTCAGGATTTACTTCCGCTGGTTGATCGCGCTGTCAGAGCGGCGCGTACAATGAGTTTTTGCTGCCAGAGAATTGCAAATCGTGCGCACTGAAACATTGTTTGACCGTGCTGTTATCCAGAGAAGAGTTGTTTGTCAAACTCGCCCTTGTTCTTGTGCCAGCACCGGAGACGCCCAGTTTGGCGGACAATGCATTGCTCGACCTCGCGCTGCACGTGGCATTCTCTGACACACCCCTGCCTGCTTTTGCGATGCTCCATTCACGCCATTCTCGTCAAACTATATGCTTCCTACTTGCGGTCGGCCCCTCCTGCAAAAGCTCGATGGTCGTCTAAAGATTCCTGTCACGGCGCCTTTTCTCTTCATTCGCATGGAAAGCCGCCCTCGCCGCTCTTCCTGAAGATGGGATCATCAAATGCATCACCTACCATGTTCCATCAACGCACTCAAATTTTCTTTCGTCATCTCCTCTATCGCCGCTGTCCCAACCTCCTCAGCGCTAGCCTTTGTCCTGGATGTCAGCGTCACTCTGAGTTACGCACCTGCTCGAGCACATCCATTATGCTTGACTTTTTTCTCTACTGCTCCACTCGGCCATCGTCAGGTCTCCAACTGTTGAAACCTTCAAGTGCCTATCACTGGCACACCAGAGTAACGGAAACAGAAACAAGGATCGACCAACGTAGCGCGATCGGTTGCGACCGAACCATTCGGGCGTCTCAATTTTCCAGGCGTCAGAGCGTGGGTTGAACAAGGCTAGTTACATGGATCACGATACGGGATGCGAGCGAGGTCGAGCGTCATGCTACAGTTGACGTTCGTAGATCTAGCCAGTGGAGCGGCGTGTGTGTCTTTGGCAGCTAAGGACCCTTGTGCGAAGGGTGTCGCCGAGTAACACAGTAAGGATCCCGAATCGCGTACGTGATCCTGCCACGGTGTTAGCTTCACATGTGAAGTTTATTGTAACTGATCGCCGACTAGACCCGCCAGGCATGGGGACTTGACGCTTGCACGGTCGAATATGAGGTGCCCTTGGGATCGAGCAGACCCGATGGACCACAATCGGCAAGAAAGACGAGCCTGGTTAAAGAAAGGGCGTGATGCGATCACGGGATGGGTGCTGAACCAGCTTGGGCCACAACAACACATCGTAACGGTAGGCGCGCAGCTTCCTTACTGCACTCTTGCTCTCACCGTCCTTCTTCAGCTTCTCGCCTCCATCGCATGCTGTAAAAATGCTATGTGGTTCCACCCATCGTGTAATCATCTCGAGACCGTTCATGCCGTTCAATGGCTGGATCACATTCGGAATGCAACTTATTCTTCGACAATCCATCCGCACCCATGGCCAACACCGTCCCCATGCTTTATTTACGACGCTGCGCGTTATCTTCTGCCGGCCATCCTCTCACATTCGGCAAAACTACGTGATTCCAGGAAGGACAAAATTCGCGCGCCTACAAGATGGTTCGCTGATGAAGTACAGAGGAGTGTCTCCTTCGCCTGACTTTCTGCAGCTACCATCTGCTGCGGGTGTCTCTATCCTTTCTGCCGTCTGTCTCATAGTATCCTCAGTTGGGAGCGTGGCGATGATGGTGAGCCCGCTTTTCTAATCGCACTGCGACATCATGGGCGCCATGCCACAACTGATTATGCTCAGATTCAGTCTCGCTTACTGAGGAAGACAGTTATTCCTTGATACTTTCAAGTGACACGTCAATAAATGTGGAACGTGATTTGTGGCCCATGCCTAAGTTCAAAAGGCGTCCCCTTCCTGTGATTCATTCCGTGGCATTTCTTTCCAATGGTCTTCGTATGCTCCGCGATCTAGCATGGCCTCCGTCAGCTTTTGACGGAATGGGTGTCTGGGCACAGGGACAAGGTGGGTCTCAATATCTCTGACCACAGCAAGAAACTGAGCTATTTCTGCTGTGCTCGAAAGCCTGCTGTGTGGTTCTATCGATCGGTTGGATGAGCTAGCAACTTGCGGCACGTGCGTCCAAAGCCCAAGATCCTGGTGCAAAGTAATCTTACATGCGGCGACATCCTAGCGTAGAGGTCGTCTCAGCCAATGCCACTACGCCCGACAGCAGATTCCAGCGCTCAATTTCCGTAAATTTCACCACAGGTACTTGTGACACTTCACTTCTATCCTTTCGATCTGCCCCGCTCACGAAATCCAATGTCTGGCCCTAAAATCATCAATAATATCCTTGGTCGACTCTTCGATCGAGCGATACTTTATCCCGAGCAATCTGGCCGCTTTGGATGTGTCATACATGACGTGGTGCGTCGCCGTCTTGATGTTGTAAGAGGTGTCGCCCTCGGATATGTTGGCGCCGTACTTGCGGGCTGCGTTCACTGACGAACGATATGTCAGGCTGACATATGCCAGGAGGATGCATCTGTGAATGTATTCACCGAAATCCTGCCACATGGACACGCCCTCGGATACGATGATACGTTCGCCGCCTGCTGCTTCTTTTTGGAGAGCAAGCAAGTGTGCGTTAGCCAAGTCGCGCACGTCGATCCATGGCCATCTATGCACCAGTATCAGTGTCCAGTAAAGCGCAGAACACCACTATACACTCACCCTATGGTGGAAAGCTGCTTCGCATCCAGTGACCCCTTGAGCACGCTATCAAACCAGTCGAGCATGCTCCCGTTCAGCGCCTCCGGCGCGCCGACCTCTTGAATAACCGGTCCAAACACGTACGGTGGGTTCAGCACGACGAGGTCCCACCCAATGGCGCCCTTGTCCTTCTCGACAAACTCCCATGCCGCGCGCTCTGCAAGCGTCTTGCTTGCGCGATACTTCGCGGCCGGGCTCGCCCCGCGCCCCTTCTCTCTCACCTCGTTGACCGCGGCGTCGTTCCAGTCGAGCTCGGAGAAGGTGCGCGGCGTGTCTTGTTGCTGCATCACGGACGCGACGGAGGACGTCACGACGACGCGCTTCACGGTGGTCCCGTACGCGAGCGCGGACTCGAGTATGCGGGTCGTGCCCTTCACCGCAGGCACGATGAGCTCGTCCGGGTCATCGGACTTGAAGTGGAAGGGGGACGCAAGGTGCGCGATTGCATCGACACCCTTCACAGCCTCGTCGAATGCTCCTTCCTACAGAAAAACCAAAGCAAGTGAGCCTTAAGGGGTGCCTGCGTGATTATCCAAAGAGACGTACCTTGGTGATGTCCTCGACGATCACAATTTCCAGTTTGTTGCCATACGAGGCGAACACCTGTCGGGGGTGCTTCGCCTTGCCCTCGGAGCGCACGGTCCCACGGACAGAGTATCCCGCGTGCAACAACGTGCGCACCACCCACATAGCGATGAAGCCATTGGCCCCGGTGACGAGGACTTTGCCTGAAGTGACTGCTGGCATGATGATCCACACGTATTGGAGAGGGTTGGAGGACGATCAAGTGAGCGGAAGACACGGGCACCCTTTCACGCCGGGGTGTCTTATATTCGCTGGACGACATGATTGTACCCACAACGATCTCCGGTGTTTTATAAGCCATATCACCGTCAGTGTGGGCCGGGTCACTACCAGAAGCCGAGATGACAATCGGCGGTGTCGATTCGATCTCGGCTACAAGCGGACGCAAGAACCATGACAAACTTTAAGAGACCTCGCCACTCAAGAGAGCTGAAAGCAATGCGTTAGGCAATACAGTAACGCGAGCGTCATCAGACGCAAAATAAAATAAAGACCTCACTAGATAAACCTCACCTACCCGGCCAATCTTACCTGCAGAGGTGACCGACCAGCTGGGACCTGATCGCGTTTGTGGTCGGTCCCTTTCCGGCCAAGGGGTAGTAGGTTCGCACGACCAGCGGACAAGCGGATGTGGCATCGGGCGACCGGTGCCATGCAATTGCAACTTGGTCTATGGCGCTTTGGCGATAGTTGGACAGAGTGGTCCACTGTCGGAATTCGAAACACTTCTTCGCCCTCAACCACGATCGGCAACGCTGGCTAATTCAACAATCATTGCTTCTTATGATATAAATCGGTGAGTAATATCCGCGTCATGCTCAGGATGCTGAATATAAGCCTCCAGCTGAATCTATGGGCTGAATTTCGAGTGTAGTGCAGGTTGCATGGCCGTTCAATTAAGGCGGATTTGTACATCATGTTGCGATCAGCATTCGTCGGTGAGCCAGTGAACTTCTCGCTTCATTATGTAATGTCTAACGGCCTCTGGCATAGTGCGGAACAGCCTTCGGCCGATTATTCAGTGGTGCAGGCTTCGACGGTCAACATGTTCGTCGGGTCGCTGTGCCAGATGGGGTATGAATGTCTACGACAGGCTCTTTATGTAGTGCTGTATGTTATATTTTCGTGAATATTTGCGATTTTCTGGGAACTTCTATATATTTTGTTCTGCAATCCAGTAAAAATGCTGGCCAAAACTAGCCAGAAGCGACCATGGAATCCCTCCCGAACATCGCGCTAGGTCAATACATCGCGGCTATCACCTGGAGTCGGCGTTAGATGCGATCCGGTCTGTCTTCCACATTTCTTCCAGTGACAACTGTGGGTGAGATTTGGGCGGAAGCTGGTCCCTCAGCGGCCACATCTCTGGGCCCGGGTGAGATTCAGCCCCTACATGCAGTGCGGGGACATGTCCTCGTGGCAAGACGGTCACTTGACTTAGCGCTCAAGCGCTGACGCGGGACGCGTCGAGACGCGTCTGTGGCGCCGCCCGCCGTCTGCATTGATTTTGCCTCGCCATAACTTCGTGCAAATTATCCGCTGATATATGACTCTGTACAGTATACATGATCTTCTTGAGTGCTTGAGCTCCGTCAATTTTATCAAATTGGGCCCATGGCTTGACATCCACCTCTCATACATTCTGGCTGTGACTCATAGATGTGCGCTTTCCAGCCAATGTATATGATGGATGCTCACGTAGGCTACTAGTACATGCTCGACGTGCTCAGCAGCTCTTTGTCCTACTAGACGTGAGTTGTCCGAGTGACGTGACCTTCCTGTAATCCTTATTGACGCACGCATGAGCTACGCTTTTGGCGATTAACACAGCACGAGATCAAATGGGAACGTGGAGGAAAGGCATCTGCCAAGGGTTTCCTCGCGTATTCTAAGGCGAGCACATCATCTGACCTAACCCGCCTATACCGGCTTGTGGAAGGCTCGCGGCGTTGCCCTCCTCCATTGAGTCATGCAAAAGAGGACGATGTCTCCGTTCAGCTCCGTTCGCAGAAATGTCATGCATCATGCTAAAGTCTATCCGAAGGGAGATCGTGGCTGTTGACAGATGTCCCGTAATCCGGGATGCTGGAAAATGTGTTTCAGCCTCGAACAAGCGAGCACCGAGAGCAAAGTAGCACTCGAGCGAAGGTCACGGCAGCAGTGGATCGTGCATGAATGTCCGTTAAGTTGCAGGACTGGCCGCAGAAGCTTGGGACGGTGTTCATGGACTCCGTTTCATGAAGGTGAGCAAAGGGTGGGACGTCGCAATCATGGTGGCTCAAAGTCAAGCAGACTTGGTAGTAATGACATGGACCGTGTTGGTAGCTACAGCACCCTTGGTGAGAGAAAAACGAATATTCATAGCATATAGTGCAGCTGGACGGAGAGGCGCAAATGAGAGTCAAATTGACGCTGTACTTTGCTCACAACTACTCATGAATGCAGGTGCTCTTTCCTCTTCGGCTTATCTGCTGACACAGCTATCGAGCGCGTCTGCATGCTCTCACCAGCCGTGCTTATAGGCGAAGCTCTCCATGCTGCGCGTCCGAACTTCTGCTGACTACTTATTCACCAGTCGCTCCAAAGTTGCGTATACATTTTGATAAGACGGAACATTGCGCACACATACCGCGTCAAAGGCCCCCATGATACCCACCGTATCATATCCGATGTATGTGCCTACTCGTCGACAGAGAACCTCTCCCACCCCTGGCTTTTCTGTGATACCACATGAAGGGGTCCTCCGATGGGTCGACAGAATTTCGCCAAGGCCATATAACTCCCAATGCGTCCGAACGAAGTCTTGCCATAATGTTACTCATTGGTCCCAGGGATGCCGACCGGGGAGGTTGCGGAGTGCCGCACGACGTCTTATCACGCAAAATCAGCGAGAACACACGGATGGATCCCGTCATAATCGCACCTAATTCGAGCACAATACCATGCAGTAGCCGACGGGCAATAGGTTCGACGCACGGCATTTCGCCTGCTTCCAGGACAGAACTTGAGGCTGTCAATCAGGCTTTTCTCGCCGAAAGCTATCGGTCGTGCTGTCGGTACAGAACAGATGTGCTCACCCTCTTATCTGCCACTGACACACTCTAGCGCCGTCGTGCTTCCATCTGTTGTACCGTCGTCGGTAGCATATCCAATATATCCTTTGCCTTCTGGCTCGCGCTGTCAGCGTCGTGGCGGTCGAGGTAAGGACGGAACGCCTTCTCGATGAGCATCGCCAGCCGGACGTCCCGCAATGTCACTCCTGGAACATTCTTCCTGGATTGTGCGCTGTCGGACACAGCGCGTGGCCGTGCAGAGTGCGTGTGCGTCCTGACACTAATTACACCTTGAGTAATCACTAGAGTCGCGTGATGCTGTATCGTTACATTTGAGACACGATAGAGGCTAACGTGTTGGATGAATGTACATACATCTTCTTTAATTTGGATTTCATTGATATCTCGCACGAACTGCATCGCCAGTGAGCGATGCTGTTTGGTGAAACGGAAGCGCTTCACGAGTTCCGGAGCAGCACGCGGAAATGACTCGAACTTGACATCCCGTGAGCTGCCCACATACCATCCGCAGGAGTACAAGGGCTCCAGGTATTCTACAATCTCCACGTCGTCGAGATATGGACAAGGATATGGAGGTGTCTCTGGTAACGACGGCAGCTCGACCGCCGACCGATCGGTGTCACCCATGTGCTGCAGATCCGCTATAGCTGCCTTCTGTGCAGTTCCAGAAGTCCCCAGGGTGTTTTCGGGCTTCTTGACAACCAAGGCTGAATCAATGTTGATTGAAGTGTCGGGCGCAGAGCCTTGTTCGACATTTCTGCCCAGCTGAGAGACGAACCGAGTAGCGCCCGATGTAATGCACACCGCTGGCCGGGAGCCCATCCGCAAGATATTTGAGCGCACTGTGACCTTGATACTCGGAACCCGCGACCTAGTGAGGGATATGGCTGCCATTGTAGCTCAAGGACGGGGAGGAGAGCGGTCAGGAGCGCAATATTGGACAATGATAATTGTCCCAGGAAGTTGGCAGTTGATCACAGGGTCGCCCGGATCGATATCTCGCTTGCACCGTCACCGTCACCAGCTGCAGCTCCGACGGTCAGATCTCGTTTGGCAGTGATCTCCCATCTCGCTCAAAGACTAGACGAACACTCTTCAAAGTCCGAGCAACAAAAGAAACTGTTTGAGATATGCAACGATGGCGGGAAGCCGATATGAATACGTGAAGAAGTTTGAGCTGCCCGACCCCCTTTTGCCTGGGACATTCATGGTCTTGCGCGTTGACGGGCATGCATTTCACCGGTGAGCTCTGTTCTTTCGCTGATCGCTCTGGTGTTCATAGTATGGGCAGGCTATCCTCTGATCATGACTTCATTAAGCCAAATGACGAACGTGCTCTACAGCTTATGGATCGTGCAGCGCGAGATGTCATGAATCAATTTAAGGAAATTGTGCTTGCATTTGGCGAATCGGACGAGTACAGGTAAGTGTTATCTGAACCAGCTTCTTGCCCAGCTTGTTTTGACTGGATCGCGTTGTAGCTTCCTATTTCGCAGAAATACGGTTGTGTACAGTCGCCGCCAGTCTAAAATACTCACTAACGTCACCTCACTGTTCACGTCTTCTTATGTTTTCAACTGGTCGCAATACCTTCCAAACACTGCGCTGAAGTATCCTCCTTCATTCGATGGCCGAATAGTGCTCTACCCTTCTGTAAAGGAGATCCGAGATTATTTCGCATGGCGACAGGCAGACAGTGCGTCCAGTTCATGCGTTAATGATTGCTCTTGCTGGACCGGGCTGACATGCAGCTTAAAGCTCACATTAACAATCTGTACAACACCATATTCTGGGCATTGGTACTTGAGGGTGGTGAGACTACTGCTCAGGCACACGCCACTCTAAAGGTTTGTCTCTTCAGCCCTCGTTAGCACCGCGTTTTTGATCTCTGTGCCTTAGGGAACCAGTTCGAGTGTGAAGCACGAAATGTTGCATTCGAAATTCGGCATAAACTACAACACGCTCCCGGAGAGATATAGGAAGGGAAGCATCCTGGTCCGAGAGGAGGTTAGTGGCTGCTGGGCTTCCTAAAGAACAATCCTCTAACGCCGTGCACTCCTGCTTCTGCCCAGGTACTTCAAGAAGCGGTGCTGCTTCAGGGAAACGAAGCGACAGGCGATCAGAGTGATGGTGCTGCGAGACGAAAATCCCAAACCAAGGTAAAAGTCAGAACCACTGTAGAGCTCCTACACTGTGATATCATCGGCGACGAGTTCTGGGACAAGCGGCCTAATCTACTTCTTTACTAATGTCGCAGTCGTTGCCCACTGCGCTTGGTGAGATCGCGTGAAAGGAAACGAGGTTCCCTGCAAATGCCATCAGACTGCGACTGCGGTTCACGTCAGAGTTTATGGCATGTAAAGTTCAGGTCCACGACTGAACCCATTACTTCCGTTTCGGTCCTCAGACAAGATTTGAGTCAGGTGGGAACGTCTGCGTGAGACCCTGAACAATATTTATGGTCGTGTTCTCAAAGTGCGGCGGGTATCATTGACATGTCTGTGATCCGAGGAACACAAAAAGAACATCAATTGAACCGATGAATTGGCTAGTGGCCGTGCTTTCTGGAAACAGCAGCAGGTGGTGTTTGCCGCGGATGCCCCGCGTTGTGTCCAGCTCTGCCCACTATCCGTTTTGTAGCCTCCAACTTCTGCGACCTGCTATTACATGCAAGCTCGCCTACCATCCAATGGTCGACATCGTGCTATCCATCGACGTTTTGCAAAGCGCGCTGCCGCGCGGATTCAGCATGCGTCGTTAAATTTGCATGCAGGTTCTAGCTCTCCAGGGCAGGTACGCTCGTGTCCAGGAACAGCTGGCATGCATTGTCTCCGCCGGAACGTCCGCAGCTAGCTAGCCCCTCGAGGTTGGCGGGAAAATGAGAGCCGTCGACGGGGTCTCGCTCACCGACCGCAGTCGTCGTGTGACAGCTGAGACAATCGCTGTGAAGCCCCGCTTCCTTGCGGCCCGCCATTCCTCACTCCTGAACCTCATGCAGAGATGTCGAAATGCCAGCAAGCGGCTCTTGTGTTTCAGGGTGCCAACCATCGACCGCGAACTGAATGGCGAACCATAGATCGACGGTCCACTGATACACGAGGCTAGCTGTCGCATCGAGAAGCAGTCCTCATGTCGTCGGCTGCTGTAGTCGCGCCTAGCTAGGTCCGATGTAGTATTGTTCATATGTCCCGGACCACGGAGGCTCAGTGTCTGCATGATTTATCTAGTCAGTTGTGTACACTTCATCCTCCGCAAATGCGGTTGGGTCTGCATACGGAATCTTGTCACTCTTCACTCTGCGTGAAGCCTGGAGCATGGCGCATGGAGCGGACCCAGGGCGGTCAGGCATGGACAGAGTCCTTGGGAGATGATGGTGGTTACCATATGAGGGAAGCGGCAGTGACTCGCCTGTGCATTCCCCGCCCCGACTCTTCACAGATCACACGCCCCCTTAGGCTCCGACGCCCGTCCGACAGCCTTGCCTCCGTACCACCACCATCTCCTCTCGCCAGCGCTCGTGCACTGTGATCACAACGACGAACATTATGAGCAACACAACGGCCACGACGACCTCGGCCTATCCTGAATATTTCCGGCGACGGATCGGACGAGCGCCTTCGCCTCCCACATGGGCATGCTACGAGCAGATCCCATATGGTGACGATTATAGTGACAGCGGATCAGAGGAGGACTCCTGCTCTGAGGACGAAGAGGACTACGGTCGAGCCGTCCACCATGGGAGCGATGACTCGGACGGCGAGCATGCCGCCGTGCACGAGAACGAGAAGTCTCCCCCACCAACAGACGGCGATCCGGGCATTGATGACGGCGACCGTCTCATGTCAGCGCAGAAGCTAGCGGAGCGCAAGAAGGACGTGAAAGGGAAGCAGCGCGCCACTGAACCTGAGCATGAGAGTCCCAAGAGGGAGACCCGCAGGAAACACCGCCAGCCGGTGTTCACTCTGCGGCCGATTCTAACTATCCAGAGAAGCCAAGGTTTCGTCTGGAACCAGGTGAGATGCATGCAGAAGTGCCGGGATGTGTTTGTGATGCTGACATGATGGTATCCTTGCCAGGACTTGTTTGTCCCACCGTATATCAAAGACAGATGTTCGTTCAGCTAAATTCTACTCTTGTTGCGATTGCTCATCTTTTTGCCCGTTCGTTCCTCATGGCGTACGTGTGAACTGACGGAACGGCTTGTAGATGTTACCTCCACTTCTCCGAACGCCTCCGGGTTCGTGTCGTCATCCGTGTCGTCCACGAAGATGGATTACGAGGTTGAAGTTGTCGAGATTCGTGTGAAGGAGGGCGAGCTGAACGATATCATTCCCTAAGTATTATAGCAGTTACTCATGATGATGTGGCAGTTTCACTGATCTCCTGTCGCCTCGGTCATAGAAGACCCTATTTGTATCTCATCCAGACCATATACCTACTACTCTGTATCTGCAAACACACATTCCGTAACCTTTGTCCATAATGTTATCTATCTCTTTGAGATACCCGTAGCTAGCCATGGGTTTCTTCTCCCATCACGACGACATGCCGTATCAAACTGTCGCCAGCAAGGCATCCTCCACTTCTCGCATTCTGGCGGCCTCTTTCTCTCGCTCCCGTTCCTTTTCCCTCACGGCCTCCGCCTCCCTTGTGATCTTGTAGGATGGCGTCACATACGGTGTGTAGTCCAAGTGTCGTTTGACATAGAAACACATATACACCTGAGATCGTGAGCTGAGGCATTCACCGAGACTTGAGTGCGTGACTCTGGAGCGAGGGCCGGTCAGCAAGCAAGATAGGTCTGACTAACGTGCACATCGATCTCACTTATCGTCGTCGAATCTGTACCACTGTTCCATTGATGAGAATGGTCAGAAAGCTCTCACACAAACAGCCAAAGAATACCTCATCCTGAGAACGCGCAAAGCACGTGTAATGGCCATTGTTGATCTGACCTTCGTGGCATACCACGGAGAACAGGTCATATTCGTACATGGCCCTGAGCCCAGGAAGTTTATGTCAACATTCCAGGAGCAGATGTCATTGTCAGCGGATCTGTGCGGGCTGAACAGCGCATGCGGCTACCCACGGAGTTAACACGGAACTCGTCTTTCCGTCATCCCTGCTTTCTTGACTCCGCACATCCATTGCGAGCGTAGTGTACGGGCCCATGTTGATGTTAGAAGGAAATCGAACCGGTGATTCAATCTTATGGGCCGCGGACTTGTCTGCAGACTTGTGTTCGAACCGCTAATCCAGGGTAAACGGGATATGTAGGATCTGAAGAATGCATATTTGCTCACCTTGAACTGGAAGCTCAGAACCGGCGGGAGCTTTCGGATGCTGAGCCGTTTATTTGCATCCTACACGGAGAATCAACACGGAATAATGAGGGGATACCTATAAATATAACAAACATGGGAAGCTTTCCCACATTTAGCGCAACTGTACTCGTTCGAGCCTAGCTTTTCCGGCTGAGTGAATCTGCTGAATCGTGAAAGAAGAATCTTGACGATCACAACGAGAGTGCTTACTTCCTGAGACATGAAGCAAGGGTTAGCTCCTGTCCGGTTGGCTCGTTGCCCATTTCTGGCAAATCTAGGCTGATGTCCAGCATCGGATCGGCGGCCGTGGTGATGTTTCCACACCGCTCACATTTGACGTCGCTCTGAAGCAGACCCGCAAATGTGGAGTGAACAATGCAAATACATTGGAATTTCGTTGAGCCACGAGATGTCGAATGAATGTTGTTTAAGGCGGAAATGAAGAACTCGTGGGCATCTTGTTGCGCATAGCCAGACAACTCCGACGATGCGCGCCACGTCGTCGCAAGGAAGCTGGTAGGCCCATATGGAGAGGTGTTCTCCGAGTAAATCTGGCGAAAATGACTCAAGGGTCAGTAAGTACGTACACCGGATAGACCAGATGGAGCACGGATGGAGCACCAACCTCTCCAAAAAGCTTATCCATTTCGCAGCACGTACAGTCTTTGTTCTTGCATAGGTGATGGTTGTGCTTATCGCTGAGAAAGTGGTCGCGCAGTAGCGGATTCATAACGAAAGATTGCAATATGGCATTGAGGAAGCAAGTTTGCCCAAGATTCAGAAGGCCTCTTCGACCTTGGTTTCCATGAACACCGCCTATGGTCAGCTAGGAGCTTCTAGAGCCGGACAGCCCGAGATAGACCTGCTGACCTAGGCATGGAATAGCGATGGCATCTTCAAGCAGTGCCGCTTCCTTCGCGTTGGGCGACCAGGGTCGGAAAGGCTCGCGGTTCTTTTTCGCATCTGAAGGTCATATGAGACTAAGTGCGCAGCAATTCCTTGATGCTTACCCGGAAAGGATGTGCTTTTCTCTTCTGCAGCGCGCATAGCGGAGACAAACGCCCCATACAGAGCATCATCGTATACGAAATCATCACACGCGCTGCAGAATACACTCCCGGTCCTGGCATCAGCACCTATAGGCCGTAGTTTTTCGTGAGCCCTCGAATATCCACGAAACCGAGGTCAAACATGATAGTGGGGCCCAGGGTGACAGCTCAACCCCGATGATGGCATAGTGATCCACATACGAACAGTAGTTATGGACAGACTCCTGGAGATGCTCCTTGACATGGCCATTGTTCCAACATCCAGAGAACGAGCAATGCAGACACGCAAATGGGCGTGACAGAGTGAGGTCGCATTTGCTGCATATCAGCGACCCTATCTATTTCCATAAACTCATTGTTCCTGATGGTGCATGTTATGAAATGCACACACACCTTTCGCCTTTTCGCTGAGCACAGAATGCTTCTGGATCGCTTCACATTCCAATTCCCGATGACAGCGAGCTTGCGAGACACCGTCTCAAATTCTGCGGGAGAGGAAGGGATATGAGGACAACCCCGGCTGATGATGCTCCCGTGCGATAGATCGGGTGCCATCGGGTACGTCCTGCCCCTACGCGTTCAAGTGAATATTCTGGAGTTCACTTGGGATTAGGTAGTGCCCAGGCCGGTGAAGCAGTGCGTGCACCACATTGAGCTGAATTGTGGCAACTTGAACCCCAGCGCCAATCAAGTCAAGATTCAAGATTTACCAGATGCGATATACACGTGACCTACTTTCCTTATATGACAAGTGTGTTCGAACTTCGAAGTTCACTCGAGAGTCGTTCAAGCAACTTTCAATGTCGTAGCCTGGAAAGATTGACATGAGGAATGCCTTGGGCGTTTGCTGGACATATTTGTGCTCCTTATTCAGGAAATTCAGTGCTACCGCTCGAATCTGACGACCCTTTCAATCGCAGCGGGAATCAAGACGGGTGCATCTTTTGCCGTGTATCGCTCGATACTGGCTTCGACATTGTTTGGGAGGTCCGTAGCGTATTCGCCTGTATTCGCACCTGCTCGACGCTTACTCATGTTTTGCAACTTCTAGGATGAAGAGTTCGTGGTATTTCGGGATCGTGAACCAGCGTCCCGCCCACCACCTGCTTGTCTCCCCTCGGCAACACATTGGTGAGTGATCGCTTGCGCTTTCCTTTGTGCTCACTAATACTTCTTCCATAATCAGATAGTGTGAAGTCGCTGTCGAAAGCTGATGCCAGCCTGGGTGAGCGGACAGTTTTATCTCACTGGTTCCAGCATGCTGAAGCGTCTCGGTCTCACAGTGAGACACATGGCTCAAATAAGTCATCGGCTCTTGGATGACCTACATGTCCCGGTGCATGATCGCCGGTTAGCGTTGGCAATAATATCTCTCTTATGCAGCTGACTTGTGCACCGTTAGTCTCGGGTTTCATATACCCCTTTTCTACTCAGTCTCGCACCTCCATTTGCATGTGCAAGGTCTATCATATCGCTCCATGATGTGCTCCTTGAAATATCCTATTTGTAGCGGCGAAAAACATCACTCGAAAGGTTTGAGTTGGTTTGTTGAGGCTGAACAAGCAGTTGAAATTTTAGAACAGGGTGGCAGAGTCGGGGTTCTGCCTTGCTAAATGAAAAGAATGAAAATTTCGAGACCAATTGTGAGGTCTGTTACGTAGTAACGTCTACTCTCCCACTTGGAGCCTTGCCTCTGCAGCCAAATTACACCTTGCAGACGCGCGTGGTATCCTCATCTTGGTGAGATTTTGTCTTCCCATAGTCGCACAATTGTTCATCACATGGTAACCTGTGGTGCATGCATATCTGCCAATAATAACGCTCTTGCCTATAGGTTGGAATTTGCGCATGTGAATCCACGACTTCAATCCGGTACGCGAGCCGCAGTCGGAGCCTGAGGCGACATCTGCGCAAGACGATGGCTCACGTGCCCACTTACGCTTTGGATTATTTATGTTCCCAAGCCTTCCGAAGGGATTTAATTTGGATTATACTCGAGAAAGTTGTTTTTACAACGCCTGCCGTATCCGATTGTTTCAGCTGCACTATAATTGGTGCATCTCTTCTCAAATCGTCTCAGGAGGGCTGACCTCTACGGTATCATATACCCGTCTCAATTCATGTCCGGCAGCGGGGACGGTTCAGGTGAGATTCGGCATATCGTAACTTACTGCATTAATTCACACCTGCAGCACCTCAGGAAGCATCTTCTCAGCGACTCATCATGGTGTTTCCATATATAGCTCGGTCATAGACCATTTGTGGCGGTACGACACCGAACTTCTAGTATTCGAGCACATCCTGCTGACCTCGCTGGTCCGTCGAACTGGGCATATGCGCATTCATTCACACCATCTCACCGGAATGGGACTGCTATCCTCCGGAAAGAACGCTATGCTTGTACAGATGCCGGTCACACCACGAATACTGAAATCCGTTTTTTTTCGCATTTCTAGCTGCTTGCCAGCACCAAAAAAAAGACCGTAAGTCCGGGAAAGTTTCAGAATCTCCTTGTTTTCGGCTTTTCCTGATTTCAACATTCTTGCCCAGTTGTCAGCGAGAAGTGTGGGGCTCGTACAAGCCAATCTTACTGCGACCAAGTCAAAAAAAAGAGGTTCTCAAGCCACAGCACGGTTTGCCTTGCACGATGCGTTTCTATTATCGTGTCTGCTCTCTGCGTTCAGTGAGCCGTGGGGAAAGGGGAACACGCTGCTGTCAACTGAACAGAGGTACATGTTTCTGTGTACGAAATCCTCACAGTTGGCATAGGATCCGAGTGCGCAATAAGATGGTCTGATCGTAGGTTACCGCGTTTCACGAACAGGCCATAAGGCTCACTCTGTACATGATAGTCAAAGTCCATGCAGATTGCACTCGCAGCCATGCTAGGCATTCACGTTCTCGCGAGTAGTGAAAACCGCGAAAGCGTTCGCTTCACACGAATACCGATGGAACTTTTCGCCCTCTTCTCCGGCTCCGTAAAGGATGACATTCTGGGGGACTGCATGCACGTGTTCACCTGTAAAGGATGATGAATCCAACTGGGAATGTTTCCTACTTCGTCATCCAGTCACAACAAGCGGTCGAAATTAGAATGTTTTGGCCACACTATTCTTGGAATTTCTTTGGAAAAGATGCAAGCGAATGCACCTTGCCGGCCTTCAAAAAGCCGTCTCTTGAAGCCGATTATTATCGGCTCAGGCTCATCGTGGAGAAGAGTAATTCTCGCATCATCGGTGTGTACGTACTTCGCATGGTGAGGAACATGTGCTGCGAGAGTAACAACTCTCACCGCTCCCAACGTATGCCAGTCGGCTTGTTCACTGCTCATTTGAACAGTCGGCACCTGGTGCACCGACTTTCCGCTACGGGATCGAACCGCGTCGCAATTGCCGTCTGACACTTTTCTATTCTCAGCAGCTGAAGACCCATGTCCCACCGACCCTTAACGACTTTACGAGAAGTCAACCACGCCGCATCTCATGACATGTGCTATGGACCGGAAATGCTACGACATGCGTGCGATCTCAACATCATAATTAGTTCATCCAGTCTTGTAGCGGCCGAATTATGGACGGCAAACCATCGCAAAATAAGTTCTGCTGCTGCTAGGAGGCGGCCGAGGCGTTCCACATAGTGGTGCATGTACCATGGGCATTTGATCGCCACGTGGATCTCTCATATACATCGATCTCCTCAGATCTCTGTACCAGTGAAGATTGAAATGCGTGGCATACAGGATGATTACCATCATCGTGGGTAACGTTCAAAGATGCAAAATTCACATAGCGTGTACAGTTTGCAGTCTCACGGATCACTCAAGTCTGCGAATATTGGTGTCAAAGCAAGAACCCCCGAAGAATCTCGCCAGTTCTAGAAGACCTGTCGATCTCTGGAGTAAGATTCACGTTGAAGTCCGCTTTAGCCGTGCGTGCGTTATTTTCGAGGTACAAGCTCTTGCTGACAATTTTCCTCAACGAAATTACGCACTCAGGGCTGCAACGCTCCGAGACCATACCGAGGTAAAAGAGGATTATGACTCTTTCTATTTAAACCTCTGCGTTATCGAGCAAGCACCAGGCCTCCCGCATTCGCATTCGCTATGGCTAAGCTCCTCACTTCCGTGCTCTGTGCCATTCTGCTGTCTGCAGCGGCCAACGCTGCTCCAGCGGGCCATCTGGGTGCATCCGCTAGTGCCACTGCATCTGCGAGTGCAGAGGCCTCCACCGGAGCAGCAGCGTCTGGAACCATCTCCGCTCTCCCTGAGCAAGTAACGGTAGCGCATGCCAGCGACGACCCGAATTCTGTACTGTGGAACGTCACCGTGGCAGATCCTCCGACAAACAGCGAAGCAGAGCCCTACCAACCGATACGAGGCTCACTTGGTGCTACTATCATTGCTCAACAAAATCCAGCACTGCAGCAGATGAACCCCGACCTGTTGGCTGGTCCCACTACCGACAATGGTGATGTGTAAGCTGTCCATGTCAGCTGCCGGTTACCGCACTGATAGTTTGCACTTACCTAGCCCGAACTTGAAGTGGCCATTCAGTATGAGCAACAACCGATTACAAACCGGCGGTTGGGCCAGACAGCAGAATGGTATCTTCACCGTACTAGACATGCGTTGAATGATGTCCGATTTTCTTTTGATTTTGCAGTGGACCAAATGCCTATTGCGACTTGTGAGTTTACCCATGGATACTGCGAATGCAGTTTCTCACCCACTTCAAGCAATGGCCGGGGTTGACATGCGCCTTGAGGCTGGGGCTATACGGTGAGGCCACTGCTGTCCGTGTTTCGCTCATGACATCTTCATTGAAACTGTTCTATAGTGAACTGCACTGGCATCAGACAGCTGAAGTGAGTATCCAGACGCTAGTAACGACAGATAACTGAATCTTTCGGTTAGTGGGCTTACGTGCTTAGTGTATGTCCACTTCGTTACGCAAGCGTTTCCTTCGTTGACCACCGCTATAGGGATATATGCAAGTGACGGCAGTGGACGAGAATGGAAGGAACTTCTTGAGCACAGTAGTATGTACCACTTCATCTGCATGTCGACATTTCCCTTATCCGCGCGTCTTCTTAGGGACCCGGTGATCTTTGGTACTTTCCTCCTGGTATTCCCCACAGTTTGCAAGCGACAAATCAAACCGCAGAAGGAGCAGAATTCCTCCTTGTAAGTGTTTATTACCGTTTCCTGCTACTCCTTACTCACCAATGGATAGGTCTTCAACAGTGGCGACTTCAGCGAGGATTCTACTTTCTTGGTAGGGATGCAAAAGTTGTTGTCGCATCCTGTCGCTCAGGCTCCTACAGTTGACAGACTGGCTGGCGCATACCCCCAAAGAAGTATTAGCAAAGAATTTCGGTACAACGATCTCCGCCTTCGACAATATCCCTGCAGAGCAGCTTTACATCTTTCCCGGAGGTGCGTGACTTGCTTAGGAATGAATGAAATCCATGACTGACGGGTTATGTATAGCTCCTCCCTCGCCTGACGCGGCCGCTCCTGAGGACCCCCAGGGCCAAGCTCCTCTCTCATACACGTACAAGCTCTCCGAAGTCACTCCAACAGAATACGCCGGCGGATTCGTGAGGAATGCTGATGCGAACACGTTCAACGTTTCCACGGGGATTTCTGTTTCTGACGTGACGGTACAACCTGGTGGCATGAGGTTCGTATAATGGTCCTGTTCACGTACGGCAACTGATACCTGCGTGTGCCGTTCTGTAGGGAGATGCACGTGAGTAACGAAAGCAGAGCATGGCATCAACGCGACTGAACTTGTTGCAGTGGCATCCGACACAGAACGAGTGGACCTACTATATGTGCGTCAATTTTCGAATCAGTCACGATAGAGTTTATCTGTCTCCATAGTTCTGGCAGCGCGCGCGTGACTGTATTTGCATCGTCAAGCACTGCGAGGACGTGGAACTATGAGGTAAGCATGCTTCTTTTCTGGTGTTCTAGTGCTGGAGCTCATTCGCACCATCGGCAGCCTGGGGACATCGGCTATGTGCCAGCTTCCTACGGTATGGTCGACAGGAAGCAGTCATGCAATATGTAAACTCATCGGCTGTTCACAGGGCATTACATAGAGAACATTGGCGATACCGACCTCCATTTCCTCGAGATCTTCGACAGCGGTACGTCCTTGAGAACTTGCCAAAAAAAACGGCGTCGCTGAGTCATTTCATAGACGTCGTCCAGGATATCAGCCTGAATCAGGTAGGTAATATTCGAAGGCGTCTGAATTCATATTGAGATTGATCCTTGCAGTGGCTGGCTGTCATTCCCACAGCCCTCGTCGAGGCCCACTTGGATTTGGATGAAGAAACGATGTCTATGCTGAGCAAAACTAAGCCAGTCATCGTCGGATCCACAGGCGTATGATCATGTTCAAGTCTATTTGAGTCACATTAGTTTTTGCGGTCGATGTATGCTGTTATCGTGCACACTGTACGAATGGACTCTCCTATGCTTAGCTCCCATGTTTCTCGCGAGTCTTGTGGAATGGACAACGAATATGATTACCTTATACGTCAAGAAAGTTCCGAGTTGACCGGGTTTTGCCATCGACTATCCGATTGGAGCATGCCTTTAATTCGCGGACGGATTGATGAAGATCGCTCACCCTACCAGTTTCCTGCTTGTCTCAAGAGCCTTTGCTAAAGGACTAAGATAAAGGACATGTCAGGCGCGATGCAGCATTGCAGGACGGAGTGATCACTGCTCACAAAAATAGGTCAGATTCTTATAGGTGCAGCTACAGGAGAAGAAACTTCATTTCATCCAACGAACGTTTCCGAGCCGTGGGTGGTGGGCGAAAGAAGCTGCAATTCGGGAGACTTCGGATAATACTCCCAGATTGCAAATGTCGCTGGCTACGGAACAGTGCGGAATTCCTCGAAGGCTCAAGAAGCCCGGTAAATTGTATCTCATCGGTACACGCAAAGAGCCCGGGGATGTTCAACTCCGGCCCTCGAAGCATACTTCGGAGTCGCGCCACGAAAGAATACCCGGAACTATCTTCGTGACGACGACGAACTGATTATGACCAGTCACGCTTCAGTGAAAGCTGTCCGGCGGGGCGCAATGGATGCAGGAGGCTGGGGGCGTGCGCCTGAAAACACTGTTTTGAACTATACAGTTCTAGCAAGATTAGGAGTCGGGCGCAGCGACGAGTGTATATCTCGCAACGTGCGCGAGAGCCGTCATAACGGTCATGCGAGACAACAGGAGGATCATAGTACGATGAATAGAGCTCCCACCGTGACGGACGGTTTTCCGAGCAGCGATAAGATCGAGGGTCCCAGGCCGACATTTCAGACCGTTGGAAACCCAAGTTTGTCTCACAAGTCTCACAAGTTCAAGGCTGCGAGTAGTATACCAGTGTGAGAGCAATACAGCTAACAGGTATGGATGACGATCCTTCGGAAGCATAGAAGTACGAGATGAAGCAGATAGAGTGACATTAGAGTGAGTAGATGTGTTTTAGGTCATCTTTTCGCCTGACCGTCACGCTTATCTTGTAAATGGCATCAGCAACTTGATACATGCCGGCAAGACATAGTTAGTTTAATGTATTTGCCGCATAGCACTTTATACTTACCACCGACTAGTTTTCCTTTGCTTGTGGACAGCAAAATATACGATGCCGCCGGTAAACGGATATGCAGATACTCGGCGTCTTTGCATTATTTAGAAGGAACACTTTTTGCGGTTAGCGAGTCCTAGAAGGCGCATGAATGTGTGCTCTTCCGCTTTCCCCAGTAGGAAGATTCTAACATTCGTTTCATTCTCATCGTCGCTTGGATCACGGCCGCCTTGTACTCATGTACGAATGCCACTATCGGATCGTATCTGCGGCGGCCATGAGGGGAAGAATCTTGGGACTCGATAGCGATGCAGGGCGATGTTGAACGTTCTGCCATAGTTATTGTGGACGGCATTTTTCTGAGGATGCCGAGGATCGGGGGAGCTCAGGCGGCAAGCACCCAAAAATAGATTAGCGGGGAGAAGTCGTCGGTGTGTAAGAAATACACCACGGTATCCATGAAACCTTTCGTCACGAGACATCTTCGCCTTCCTCACTTCTGCACGTGCATGAATGAATGATGAATGATGATTTCGGTCAGACAATTCAACGGTGATAAAGCGAGGAATCGCCGGACGAAGCTCTATTATCATCCGCCGGTACTACCTGCGACATTCGAAAGGCCACGAAGCTGTTAGTGGGCACCAGCAATGGTGAATACTGTATAACGCAACGTAGATGAGCGAGACATCGTATCTGTTGACGAACAATTCAATCATAAAGTCACTCGGAGAAAAGATCTTGGAGGATTGGGGATCGCGGCTGTATTGAACTCGTGTGTTTAGCTTCCTGCTTCAGTCTATGCGAGAGTAGCTTGATGTCTGCATAAATTTCTCTGTCTCCGCCGGCAAGCCTGCGAAGCGAATTTAACGCACTCCAATAATAGATAACAAGGCTCTCCTGAAGTGGTCACTCACATTCGCAAGCTTTTCTTGTCGCACTGGATTAGAAGCCGTCCTGTCAGCCGCTGGTTTGTGATCAATTCCTGCAACTTGCGTCCAGAATTCACGTGCGGTTTCCTAGAATACTCCAGCACCTCTTTCCACAACCAGCTCGTCGGGTCACGCTGCAGGGCTTGGATAAGATGATGGTCACAAGGTACGAATGCTCACTGCTCACGCTTGTCGCATTTGATGAAACCTGGATCGTTTTCACCGAGAGGCTCTGCCCCTGATCATCCACTTCGTGACACATCCGTGCACCGATTTGCAAGCCAGACGGCTCCACGGAGCGGAGCGGAGCATCCGGGGAGGCGAATGAGGCATGTCCTCCTGGTAAAAGGTTCCTTGCCTCAACCTCAGCATGCTCTTGTGATACGTCCATTGTAACCGATAAGGATGATTATTCCACCACGGATCTACAAGCAGCTGGCATATGCCGTGTATCGGCGGAAACCCGTGTAGATCAGGATACTGTTGACTGACAGCGTTATGCCGCTATTTCTCCAGAAGTGTGATC
The DNA here is from genome assembly GCF_001632365.1 of Laetiporus sulphureus 93-53. Lineage (NCBI taxonomy): Eukaryota > Fungi > Basidiomycota > Agaricomycetes > Polyporales > Laetiporaceae > Laetiporus > Laetiporus sulphureus. The sequence goes on from NW_024468556.1 coordinate 188,877, forward strand.
TTCGGGCGCGCAGACAGCTTCCTAGGTGAAGACACGAATAGGACGGCAGAATGTGCGATAACGGCAATGCACAGGATGAGTCAGAGGGTGCTTGATAATCCTGCGAGAGAGGCACGAGCCTTTCATGCAGCATTGGTGGATGCCAGGAAACTTTGAAATGATGCGCCGCATTCCCCATCAGTCCAGCGTCTAGTCGATAATTGATGATTGCGCGGTCCATATCACGCAACTCGCCGGAAACATGAGTTGCAGATGAGATGAAATTGCTGTCGAATTTCACTGACTATGTTGAATAGTGAGGAAAACGTTCTGCAGAAGAATCTCTCATTCATTGTACAGGACATTCGGCGAGAGGTTGAGCTTACCTTGACACTCATAACTATGAGCCTTATCCGAGCCTATGACCTTGTAATATGCATGCAGCCTGAGACATCAAGAGAAGTAGATAAGCAGCTGCTACAAGAGGATTGAGATATATGACGCGATGACAACAACAGCGAATTCAACCCCATGGAAAGGAGCCCGGCCACAAAACACAGTAATTCGTACGGTCATTTGTTGGGAACGCGAATTCGTGTGAGCGACTCGAAGAGAATAGTTCGCATTTTTATCTTCTAGCATGCTCGACTCATCAGATCGTAGAACCGGCCGAGCAAATGTCGGATGGGAGTCAGACTCTTTCAATTCAATAAGGACTCTTAATCAAATTGAGAGACGCTCAAGCATCGCCGCGGAACTGGAAGTCATTGTCACTCCGACCGAGCAAACTAAATGACTTGACTGATGACCCATGGCAAGAGCCCGGTAGCACCAATATTGCCATTACTCACGATTGTAACGGCAGCTGTATTTGGGCTAAAGACGACGATGTGAGTGCCAGAGCGAGAACTTCACAAGATCGTTCAAAGAGGACATGTAGCTGATGGAATTGATGAGGTCTGATGATGAAGTTCATAGAGTACGATACGTACGTACTAGCATAACTTTCTTCGGGCGCTGTTGGAGGGATCGCAGATTTCATGATATCTTTGATCAGAGAGCGTCCAGCATTCCGCTACAGACTTCCCCGCCGATGTGTCACCATTCAACGTCTGTGGGCTTCGACATCTAAAGAGAAATAAGTTGGCCAGCACGTGTACCAGAGGGTACGAATTAGGCACCAACCGAGGCTGACATTGCAATGATTTGAAACCTGGCGAGGCAAATGCTGCAGGGTCACGGTCAGCCCTCGGCTGGAACGAAGTGGTTGGTTCAGACAAGTTCAGAATGAGAATTGCGACCAAGTCTCCTGGATTAAATAGCGAGCGGCGAACAGAGTTTGGCCAACAACTCCTTCTTGCTCATCACCGTTCAAGAAAGTCTTCGTTCTAGTGCTCATTATGCCTTCGCTCAGCCGTATCTTCGGTAGTATCCTCGTGTTCTTCTATGCACTGTGGGCCTTTGTGTTCAGCGGCCGTCTCACTTCGAACGGACCTGACCTCGAGGCTACTGTTCTGGAATATGCTCCAGCAACAACGCCTACGCCTGCTCTTCACCAGCAAGTGGCATCGGTGTCCGCCAGAGGCTCCATGGATGTTGAAGTTGTCGTAGGTAAAGGTGAATAACTCGATGCTGGTGTTCTCGCACAGCTATTAAGCGAGCCTTGCAGTCGTAGTCGGCGTCGGCAAGACTGTCCGCGACTATCGACTAAGCCAAGCTGACTCTCGCAAATGCGAGTACATCTTTGCAGGGTATGTCAGTTATCGAGCCTGGTTTGACGATGACTAATTGCACATTCAGGGAGGATGGTGTGGATGCTGCTGGTCCTGCTGTCACGTCAATATCGCGTACGGAAGAAATGTATTCGCCTTCTCCTGCTATACAATCCTCCTCTGTCTGTCTCTCCCCCGACATGTCTGTTGCTTCTTCGGCTACATCGAGCGTCTCGACCTCTCCTCCGGTGACACCGCAGCTTCTGCCTGAAGATGATCGGCTCCTCCCTCGCGCAATCGTCTCGGACGACAGTCCAGCTTCTTTCCTCTTCCTCAATCAAACCCCTCTATTCACTTCCGCCGCTGACCTCTTCCCGTCCATTTCGCCCACGGGCACTGCTGACGATGAACACCGCAAATCCTCGTCCCTCATACTCCACCATCATCTCCGTACCGTTCCCAAGTGGACCCGGAAAATCCATACATCGTCTGCCCCTTCTACTACAGCGCACATCGAGCATGACAACGAAAAAGCCGGTCCCGATCCCTTTGCTGCGGGCGGCGAGTCCTTCTTTGCAGAGGAGCTGCCGACCGTGAAGACCGAGACAGACGAAAACTCTCCATGCCTATATGACTTTGAGATTTACTATAATCCGCCAGCTGGGCAGCAGCACGCACCAAATCTGACATCCATGACCCGCCCGTATAGGACACGCATCCCTACTGTCGTCAGCATATCTCCAACTCTAATGACTGACATCGCGCCGCCGCACGATGCACTACGCGCTGGGCAACAGCCGAGGCTGCGCACCCTCATGCTGCCCCAGGAGGTCGCGAGACGGAGCTGGCCGGAACTTACATCGGCTCCGACGAGAGGACTCAAGCCTCTCAGACTCCCCATGGAAGTTGCACGACGCGCTTCCCTCTATGTCCCGCAGGATACATCTTCTCCCGCCGGACCCGACACTGCAAGATATACCGAGTCCATGAGCGGCTCCGTTTCCTCGGGAACGAAGCAGTCCGAAAGATTAAGCGCAGTTGTGTCTCTTCTCGACGCATCCGGCCTTCTAGGAAGCACCAACGTCCCGGTATTTCTGGCAGACACCTGCCAGCACACACACGTAAAGACCGCTTGCCCCACGGTCCAACAATCTTCGATCTGCCTGTCCTCGCGCTCTCATGAGATGCAAGATACGCACGCCAACGATCAAGGCACGCCTTCCTGTCACCTCGAGGAAGCTTCCCTACGCCTTCAATCACTGGTCTCCCTTTTGGAAGGATCAACTGCACAGCCCACGGAACATCAGATTTGTGAAGTCGAGGTGCACATGGATGAAGAAACATGCGGTTATGCCATCTAGCCTCGCATTGTCAGACTCCCGAGTCGTCTCACACGGCTCGACGACGATCTACGCGATCCGCAAGAAGTCAAGTTTAGAGACCAATTGGACTATCGCAACTCACTGGCTCGGATCCGGCTTTCCCTCCCATACAGTGCATACCACGGATCTATTTATTGTAACACTGCGATCCTGCTCTCGTATTGCCGCATCAATAAGTCTTCTGGAATCTCGCGATCAGCATCTGGATTGCACTGACGGAACTTTGTACGTCACCCCATTTTTATTGCTCGCCGGCCCCCAGTGCTACAGCTTTCCCTGGTCCTCGAACGGCCCATGTTTCACCCGACCAAAATATTCTTGGTTTGACACTCCTTCAATCGCCCACACTTCTTGAAACGCCTCACATGCACGACGTATCGCTTGGATCTTGCTCTACCCCATCGGAATCATTCAACCGCTACAGTTCTCAATTTACTTAACTAATGTGGCCACGAACGCAGCGCCTCCGCATACTTGATTACGATGTCGCCCTATCGTCTAGATTTGCCAGGCCGTCTTCAACAGCTTGATTCTAGCATACTTTCCGCTTGACAGGTATTCCGTTATCGCAACACTGCCTCTCCACGTTCTATTGCACTGCCTCGTCGCGTTGGCTTGGCGTGGCCCATGTATCCACGTTCTTCTTTGCACGCTCATCGGATAAATGATTACCATCAATTCTTCCGTCGCTTGATCGGAGCAACGTATCTATATCCACAGCCCTGTCTACCATGTCAATGAGTCCTTATGAAGTTTGTCACTAGCTGTTTGAACTCGTTGGGCCTGAAGCATATATGGTTAACTACACGACGAAATATTTCGAGGGAATTACCCACTTCTCAGCGTGCACTTCAAGGGAGCAATACATAAGCGGAAGTCATGCGTGAGTACGAAAGAGGACGTACCCCAATGACCTGCTTCTAAACGTTCAAGGATCATATTTGGAAAGAACTGCTTGGCGATAGGTATGTTGTGATTATTGATATACCTTATATGATGGTTTGCCAATAGGTGATACAAGCGAGATAGCGGCACGTACTTGCTCTTCGTACCCTTTACGAATAGAGTGGGGCCATTCCAGACACGTTCGCCCGGTTCATAGGGAAATGAACCGAGCTCTGATATACTCTTGCCAATGATGTCCAGCGGAATCTGGAACGACAGCGGCCCGTGATGGTGAATATCTGTGTTTTTCAGATTCGTCAGTAAGAATGCGCGGATCGTTGGGTCCTTGTAGTGGATGGATGATTCATTAATGTCTCCTGAATGACCCCATGACTGTTTTCTCCCCACCTGTTCCGTCTCTGACAGAATATGCTGAGCTTCTCTTCTATTGGTAATCTTCCGCCTTTCTATCTCCTGCAGGGCGCCGACGTACTTGTTGAATTCAGGCGAAAGTTCTCCCCTTGATGGCGCAATATCCGCAACAATCAAGTGGGAAAGTAGATCTTGAGGAAGTTCCGGATTTAGCGCGACCGTCATAGCTACTTTCCCTCCCCTGCATAGGCCGTAGTTAGGCCCAAGAAAGTAAAATTGCACAGTAACTTCTCACATGGAATGTCCAAGGAGGGATATTTTTGTCAAGGAATGAACTCGGCAGAAGTTGAGCACATCCACAGCCATAGCGGCATAAGTCATGGGTTCCGCATGAGGTGACGAGCCGTGATTACGGAGGTCCTTATCGAGGCTTCATGGTCGTTGACACTTGAGTTCCAACTCAGGGGAGGGACTTACTAAAGTATATATGGGTCTACCCAAGTCTCGCAAAAAAGCCTTGGAGAGAGACAACCAATTCCTCTTCATACCACTGACGGAAAGTCAAAGTCATGGTTGCGATGGGTGAGAAATCCACTGACAATAATCCGTGCAAGATCACCAGCGGATGGCTCTTCTCGTTCCCATCCGGTGGAATGAGTCTGTCATAGTGTAGAATAACCGGCGTAATCGCAGACCCTCGAGTTGCGGGATGTCCACCGGACAGCCTCCGTGTGAATTGTTGCCTTGCGCAGCAGTCATGCGCCCTCTTGGCAGTGGACAGAAAACTGTGCATCCTGAGCGGTATGTACGCGAAGTGAGCGTGTCGAGGGTGTGAAAGCTTTGAACTCCGATGCGGATCACGTGCTCTGGAGTAACCGCAGCCACATTCTACAATTCTATTGCTGATTGGACTGAAAGCAACATTCCAGAAGAAAAGGTTTCAGTGGGACCGAATATATTATGCCGTTATCATTGTGATATGGTCTTTCTAGGTGCCTAAAAGGCAAGCGGGCAGTCAAGGGGACTCCCGGGTGCTTGGCACGCCGACACGATAAGCGCCGACGCCACCGACGCGTTCCGCTTCCAGGCGCTGGTACCAATTCCGGGCGCTAACACCACGCGACAAACTCCAATACGCCTGCCCTAAACCGACTTTCTTTACCAAGCGTCAAAATTCTTCGCGACACGCATTCTGACACCCTCCTTCGCGGCTCGCTGTCTCAATGAAGACGATTGTGAGTACTTCATCTAGTTTGTTCCATCCTTACTCTACTATTCGACGCGATGATACCTTTCGTTTACCTCGAGTGTTCTTGCCAATTACCAAGGCATGAACGCGATGCTTTCGAGTATTTATGTCATAGTTACACTGATCGGTTCTTTGCTCTGACGCATTTTCGCAACCTTGCTGAGCTGACTCTTCCTCTATCAGGTACGCTAGCGGGCAATAGGCGCAAGTAGAATGTGACAGAGGACGTGAGGTACTAGGTGAGACTTTGTCCTACGTGTCATACGACGCCTCGCACGAAGCGATGAAATTAAATCATTCAAACTAGAGTATCTGAGAGCCGCAGGCTCGATGCTTTACCTTTATCTGTCAATCCACTGATCATTGTCCTGCTCTTGCGTACCTCGCATTGTGTTGAGCGATATACTGATACATCGCGATATTAGGTCCATTCGATCCGCAGCTTAAGCCAATTGCCGTTTGAAACTTGTGGACGTGAATACGCGAAACTGTAATGTTTGTATGAGAAAGTGAGTCTTGAGTTCCATTCCTTCCGACAGTGATGCAACAAATGGAGTTACCGCCTGATCATTCGTCCTCGGACGATTGAGTTGACGACAATTCCACGGCTGTTTTTTTTACAATTCTGAGCGCGTTTCTATATCCATCGTGAACGTCTTACTCACAAGCTTGACAGTAGTCCCATGCTGTCGCAAGCGTTATGCTTGCACGAGTACAATCGGACGTGAAGAGCCGTTCCCCATTTTCGGCATTCGGTGAGTATGACTTCTAATCGCTTTCTGATGATGCTTTATCACGACGGTCTTCGTAACATCACTGCCGAAAATGCCCGCCACAGCTCAATCTACTCGGGCAACCCCTTCTGATCTTCTTCATTCGAAGCCAGCTGTTTAACATGTTCTAATTATCTATTTATTTTCTCAGGATATTGCTTCTCGGTGCCCATTTTGACCACACCTCGATGGTACGTTCTGCAATCCCTCATCCCCCACATATTGCATATCGATATCGCGATGAATCAAAATTCAAATAATCAACTAGAAGCTGTTGCTGAACGCGAAGCTCGCGTCTTGATTACACCCTTTTTGTCTGACGCCCAAATCCCCGAGATCCGAATGTTTAGAATGCTTACAATGTTTTCCAGGACCGCGACACGAGCAGTTTATCAATGTCAGGAGGCAGTGATGGTAGATGGCCGTTGTACATACCCTCCATATAGTTCAATATATTTCTTCCTTGTGCGCAGTGTACTAGGGGATCGTGAGTGTACATTGTCACATGGATGGCGCCCCATGATACGCCGCTGAATGGAAGAACGCTTGAGCGAACCCAGTGGCAGAATGCCCAGAGAATAGCGAGGTTGTTCGCCGCGTTCATCCTTAAGACTTGAAACACATACGGCACAGCTATTGACCGCTCAGGTGAGCGCTGGCCGCCTTGCTGTCACCAGGGCATTTCAAGAGTATTCATCTCAATCGTAAAAGGCAGTCATCGTCGCTCCTGTATGCAGGGGCGCTGTTGATGTGCGCTCCGCTCCCGCTGGATATCCGTAAAGTTTACCAAGCTCGCACTGTAAGCTCCCTTATTTGAGGATCATCATTCACTTATGTGGCGCCTGTGGCTTCGGCCACACAGCTTAACGGTGTACAATCACCGTTGGACTCGAGTGAACTCAATCCTCCGCAATGACTCGGTCGCACCTATCTTTGAAATATTGGCTGGGCCACATCACGAGGGAGAAACTATTCGATACTTTTGGCGTGGTCAGGCGTCGGAACCTACGCGAGCATCGGAGAAACGTTTGCGCTCACTCAGAGTAGCTTAGTTCGCCGTCCAAGGGATTCAAGACTCCTTTGACCTCTTTTCTCGGGGCCAGTTTGGCCATTGTGTTCTCCCAGGTTTAGGAATAGCTATAGCGCACATCGGTAGGTATATATACGGTGAGCGAGAAGGGGTCCGACAAGCAGTCCTTGACAGCTACCCATTCCACTTCTACTCATACTCACTGAAGTCATGAAGTTCGCCACTGCTCTCATTGCCGCTGTGTGTGCTGCCCCTGCCGCACTCGCCTGGGAGTACAAAGCCACCTGGGACTCCACGTACGATGACGCGGCCAACTCCGTAAACATCGTTGCTTGCTCCGGTACGCTTGATGCTGACGGTTAGTGAACTTTTCACTCCTCGTCAAACCGGTCCATTGACTTCCCATGTAAATACAGGCTACACGGACTTTGGTTCTCTGCCCGGCTTCCCCTACATCGGTGGCGCTTTTGCTGTTGGAGGTGAGCATCGTAAGAGAAAGATTCCGCGAACCGCGTTCACCTCCATTATCCAGGTTACGACTCACCCAGCTGTGGCACATGCTGGGCCATTACCTATAATGACACCACGATCAACATTTTCGCCATTGACACCGCCGCGAACGGGTTCAACATCGCCAAGACGGCGTTGGACGCGTTGACAGATGGTCAGGCCGAGGAATTGGGCTATGTGTACGTGACGGCGACGCAGGTAGCTACGTCTGATTGTAGCAAGTGGAACTGAGAGATGGTGCGACTTGGATGATAGTATCGACATGGTGGTTCCAGAAGTAATGTGGGCATTCTCTTGTATATTTGCGACGTCGACGTTTGGTTTGTCTGTGTAATTGTGATTTCGAAGATTCCCCAATCCGGGCTTTCTAGGCAGCGCTAAATGAGGACGATCATATTCTGAGTGGCTGACGCGTTCGATCATGATTTGGTTCAAGAGGCCGTCATTCGTGCACTTGCGGAGACAAATGCTAAAATCTGCACAGCCTCACATGAATGGCAGCAAAGATGCTCGAGGCAGCTCTGGAATCTGCAAACGCTCTTTCTTTAGCACATCAACCACTTCTCGGTCCGTGTGACTTCGACTTTTGCGGTGTATTTTGACCGTCAATCAAAGCGTAACCTAGTTCTGAAACGGCTTGGCTGAATCATGAGGCCAAAAAACGCTTCTTGTTCTTTTCCCCGCAATGGCCAAGGCCGCCTTTGCCACTTCCTTTGCTCGGTTTGTCTGACCAATATGGTCCCTTAATCCGAACTTTGAGAGTGGAAAAGGCAATCGCCTGAGTCGCAGCATATGCAGATATAAGTGAATTGAATATCAAGGTAAGCAGTCCTCGATAGTTATATAACGTACGAGGATCACTGAGCTACCCTCATTTACTGGAAGCAGGAAGTTGACCGCTGCAATTGTCGCCGCTGTAAAGCGCCGTTTCGAGCGTGCTCACCCAGATTACCGAGAACTTACAGGTTGCCAAGTTCACAGTACCTACCACAACACATTCTATGCTGTTGACCATGTTGAATGTTCTGAATGTTTCCGGATGAAGGCCAGGAAACCTATTATCGTTGTCAGTACGTCCAGGCGCCCATTCAAAAGACTCTCGACTCATAATTCGGACGTGTACAGTGGACACACGGCCCCGGTCAAGGACAGCCAACATGGACTTGAACGCTCTATGTGGATAGCTCAGCTATTCTTGGTGAGTGTACCCAGCGCTTCTGGTTTGGGCATGGAATAGAACTCCATTGACAACGTCGCAGGCAGTAATTTGTCATCGTACCCCGTAATGTGACCTACTCAACGTCCAACGGATGGATGAAAACCGCTGCATTTCTTATTAAAATATCCTCCCAAGTCAAGTGGCCATTGTATTCCATGAACCTAGTTGGAGCATTAGTAAGGCCGAACGAAGATGATATCACAGAGAAGGTGGGCCTTTGACGACGAGTACTGACATGGCACCAAGAAAACCCGCAGAGCAGACCTCAGCATTGTCACTGCAAGAGGGATTCGAGAATGCCTCTCTCAGAAATTGCATGGGTATAACCTAGCGTGTCGACGTCGGACGGCGGTCTCATGACGACGGGCGCATCAGCCAGTTACATTTGAGCGGCTATTAGATCGCTTGCATATTTCACTCCACGACGCTATTTTCAGCATAGTTCCACTCTCCCTGAGTGACGGCCTTCAGCATTCGAGCTATAAGCTCATGATATGCGGCGCCTGAGCAAAATAATTTGTGTTCGAGGTTATACAAAAGTAGTAGGCTCACTAGCTATCGTGAACGAAGCATCAGAGCTGAGCGTGAACTGCTTGCAGCCATTTCATGGCGATCCCTCGACTCGTCGAGACGTTACGAGCGTTCGGGATATAGAGGGTCGATGGCTCCAGCGCGCAGGGTATGAGTCAAAGTGTGAGCTCAACAACCAGCATCTCCGAAGCGCTTCTTATTGGCAAGCTGTGAGGTACATCCGCAATGTATCTACGTGGCTCGAGCGAAGTTCGGACAATGCATAACCATGAATTAGTAGGTTCACGTGCAACATTCCATAAGTGTCTGGATGAAGTCTCAAGCCGATTGACGTGGCCAAATTCAGCGTCTCTCGATGGTCATCTAAGCTCTCCATATCGACAATTTCACAAACCTGTATGTCCAAAAATATTTTCGTTGTTGTTGACTTAGTTGTGACTTGTCGCAGGTGATAGAAACTGGCCGACGTGCTCGCCGCCGCACGACCATACTGGATTATTGTATGCAACTCCATTCTAGACAAGGTCATCCTTACTCACTGAGTGAGCCTTGGCAATTGCAGTAGTGAAGCTTTTCTGATAACCGCCAAGGCCGCTTGTGAGCGCATTTGTTTTGGTTCATCTCCCACATTTTGATCCCAGGGTACGTCGCCGTGTCCGCGCGATGCAACTGTTGCTTGACTGAAGCACGGTCTGATTCACAGTAGAATGGGTACCATAGATCATTTTGACGCTGGCATAGCCGCTCCGCGAGGGAGCGAAAGCTTATTTACTATTTGACATCAGCAGACTGCTCCCCGCGCATGAGTCGGAGACTCTGAGAACGCACTCACACGAATGGCTGATTTCGCCGCACACAGAGGACTCGATGCAAGGTCGCTTTGACCGTTCGTCGGGGTGGGTCGCCCGTCCGAGTACTCGTCTGTGTGCTCAGCCGAGAGTCGCTAAAATGCACACGTGAGTAGTATCATGATACGCATATAAAAAGAATAAACAAGAAGAGTGGACCAGCAATCTTTCGATATCTACGTCCTTCAGCACCTTCGATCTACTTTAAGTTCTTTCAAATCAAATCATGAAGCTCACCGCAGTTTTCTTCGCCACTGCAGGCAGCCTGGCTGCTGTCCTCGCCCAGCAATACGTAGTACAGCTATGACACCGTGTATGACAACGCTACCAGTTCTGTGTGCATTTTGCCTTGCTCTGGCACGCTTACTTCCGAAGGTATGGTCTGTATACCCTCGTCGCTGCGACCTGCTAAAATTTTGCGCGGCCTCAGGTTACACAGTTTCTGGTGGTCTCCCGGCTTTCCCTTGTATCAGTGGAGCCTTCGCTATAACGGGTGAGCATATAACTGGACGAGATTGTCGAGCAAAGCTTACGAACATTTTTAAGAGTATGACTCACCGGCCTGCGGAACTTGCTGGGAGCTCACCTATAACAACACCTCCATCAACCTCCTCGCCATAGACACAGTGAATGCTTTGATGCAAGGAGAGGACGAGAAGGTCGGCTTCATATACGCAACGGCAACGCAGGTCGATGCATCCGCTTGCGGCGGATATTAAGGGGTGGCACGACCGGCAGGATAATGAATGCCTTGCGATGCGCATGATGACGATGTGTGCGTTAGTTGTCTGGCATAATAATAGAGTTGGGGTCTTATAGCCCCGGCTTATTGAGCGAGTTCCTTCATCAACAGCGCATCTGGCAACATCGATACTTGAAGAACAGACGCTACATCCTAGGCAATGATGAGAATTCATAATTTTCGCCAATCTGACCACTAATATAGTCACCTGCGACAATTCAGGCATTTGCGCGCAACTATCGACATTGTCTGATTCGACAATAACGAAAATACTTTTAGACATATACAATTGTCGATCTGGAGAGTGTCGATGACCATAGAGAGACGCTGGACTTGGCACGTCAATCAGCTTGAGACTTGATCAGGATTGCTTATTGAATGTCTGATGCACGAAAAGCCATTAATTCGCGGCTTATGCGTTGTCCAGAAACATACACAGTTTTGAACATTCCTGCCCACCCTCAGTGTTGCATGAACTGCACTCAATCTCAGAAAAAGAGAATTTTACTCGAGGCGTGCAGATAAATTGTGGAAATGTGCCTAACAGAAATAAGAAAAATACTGAGCAATGTTTTGACTTCTCGAAATTCTCAATCTGAGCTTGGAGCCAAAGCGCACCTGATTGCCAATGAGGAGTGCTTCGGAGACACTAGCTGTTGAGCCCGTACTTTGATACCCTATGCTGGAGCCCTCGATCCTCTACATGCCGAACGTTCGCGACGTCTAGAGGGATCACTATATGACGGCTGCAAGCAGTCCATGCTCAGCTCTGATGCTTCGTTCGTGATGGCTAATGAGCCCACCTCCATATGATCTCGAACACAAACAGGCGCCGCATATCACGAGCTTATGTCTTGAACGCTGGGGGCGGTCACTGAACGTAGCGTCGCGGAGTGAAACATGGAACGATCTAATAGCCGCTCAACTGTAGCCTGGCTGATGCGCCCATCATCATGAGACCGCCGCCGACATGCTAGACTGACCCGTGCCATTTCTGAAAAAGGCCTTCTTGGGTCCCTAATGAAGTGGCAATGCCAGTGCTGGAGTCTGCTTTGCGGGTTTTCTTGGCCGCACATCAGTACTCATGACCAGGGGCGCTCTACAGGCCCATCTTGTCTGTGCTATCACTTTCGTTCGGCCTTACTAAGGTTCGGGCTGAGTTCACGGTATACAGTGGCCGCTTGACTGAGGGAGTATGGTTTGATACCAAGCGAAGCGGGTTTCATGCGTCCGTTGGACGCTCAGTAGGTCACATTGCGAAATATGAAGACAAATTACTGCTTGCGGTATCGTCAGTGGAGTCTTATTCCGTGCCCAATCTCGAAAATCTGGGTGCGCTCATCAAGAATAGCTGAATTCTCCGCATAAGGCGTTCAAGTCCATATTGGCTGTCCTTGACTAGGGCCGAGTGTACACCGTAAGCCTCCGAATTAGATATCGAGAGTCTTTGGAACGGACGCCTGAACGTCAGCGTACACATATAAAGAGGACGAGTAACAAGAGGTTGGACCAGCAGTCCTCGACAGCTACCCACTCCTCCACCACTCGCATTCCTTGAAGCCATGAAGTTCACCGTCGCCCTTGTTGCTGCTGTGTGCGCCGTCCCAGCTGTACTCGCTGGGCAGTATAAGGTCACCTATGACACCATATACGACAATGCGAACGACTCCGTGGACAATGTCGCTTGCTCTGGGACGCTCTCGGGGAAGGGTGAGGATACTGAATGTGTTCATCGATACATTTTTATGAACTCAGGGACGGCCAGGCTACACCACCTTCGGTTCTCTCCCGGACTTCCCCTACATCGGAGGCGCATTTGCTGTTACAGGTGAGCGTTCAATGGGACAAGGTCGCGTCGCCAAGTCGGGCTTATCCACATTCTTCAGGATACGACTCTCCCGGCTGCGGCACCTGCTGGGAGCTCACCTACAACGGCACCTCAATCAACATCTTCGCCATCGACACTGCCGCTGAAGGGTTCAACATCGCGGAGGAGGCGCTAAACGCCTTGACTCACGGTAACGCCGTGCAAGATGGATATGTATACGCGGCAGCCACGCAAGTGGATGTATCTGCTTGCGGTGGATATTAGGGTGGAACGACGTGCACCGTGGCGGTGCATTACTGTACTGAGAGTAATACAGTTAGCTGAAGTACGTCTATAACGTAAAATTATGGATTACCTAAGCAGCGAGAGCATTATGCAGCCTGTAGTAACTCTAAACTCGTTATGGGCGGTTTATTGCGCAGCTTGTTGTGAACTCTGAGGCTATTGTGATCGCATGTGTAAATGCAGCCCTCACCTATTGAGGCCACAAACTGAGGCGCACATAAGCATAGGATCAAAAAGGCTTACCTTTCTCGGATCTCTCTCGCGATTCACTGCAGCGGGGAACGTTTGCCGAGCTCAACCCGTGCTCATCGGATGCAATGCAGGTCAGTCTGACAGATCGCAGGTAGATGATGCCGAGAACCTCACCATGCTATCATTCATGTTCTCTGCATTACACGAATATAACGATGTCTCAGCTGATGGAGCGCGATACCGCGGATGTACTGATGTCTTGGCGGACCCAGCTCCCCCCACTCCACATTTTCATAAAAGGAAATGATATGTTCTGTGTAAATTCAATCAAAATGTGCTCGGATCCATCCATGCACCTCAGGCCACCTTACACTGCCTCTACTGTTATTTCCAGATAACATTGATGATTTCAATGCATAAACACATCCATATTTACCTCCTGTCATGAGGGGAGCGGGTGTGTTGATATTCACTGATGATATTCTTAATGGACATTGGCTTCAAATGACATATGATATAAAATTACTAGAAACAGGACCATCATGGTCACTTAGCCCAGTGGCTATCATTGCGATTTCATTTTGCATGTTGCAAGCCGGCCAGTTTCAGCTACTTTTCACTTTCTTTTCCGCGTTAAGTTCACATTTGCCTGCCCTAAACTTGTCATGTGCCGAGTTGTTTGCAATGGCTATTTCACCTTTCTGCCTCTTATCATATCAAATCTGTACATTATCGTGCAAAATTGACTGGTATTACCATAAGTGGAAATGTGGAGCGGGGGTGAGCAAGGCACAGCCTGCACAGATTTATTTTTCCATGGGAAACCTGATGGGAAAATAATAAAAATATCTTAAGTCTGGATATGGAAATAGTTTGGAAATCGGGTGGAGACAATTGAATTATGTTACAATTGCTTCACCGAAACATATCAGTATCACATATTTATGGTCTGAAATATCTTCCTTTGGGAAATAGTTTCGCTATTGCTGATATGTTTCGGTAAAAACAATCGTAACATAATTTAATTGTCTCCACCCAATTTCCAAACTATTTCCATATCCAGACATAAGATATTTCACCATTTTTGCATCAGGTTTCCCGTGGAAAAATAAATCTATGCAGGCTGTGAGGGTCGCTCTTTGCGACACGCGCCTAATACAGAAGAAATGAACAACCAGAGAACCAAATCGCAGTAAAGTTCTATGAACCCATACGGACGTTCATTATCATAACGTGTTAATGCGCAGGAAAGCGCTAGAAGTCATGCTAGCGGAATGCACTGAAATCAACGGAATTGGTCATCAGGTCTGTCTTAAGACTTGAAATACATACGGCCCTACATTGATCGCGTAAGTGGAAGCTCGCTGATGCCCTTGTCGTCACAAGATTAATTTTTGAAATTGTGGTTATTCCATATCAGACAAAGCAGTCCTCGTTTCCTCATGCTGAGGAGGTAGCATTGCTGTCTGCTCGCTTCCAGTATAACGTGAGCAGATGTTATTGGGACCGCATTGCAGGCCTCAAATTTTGGGCTATCGCAAGCCTCTCAGTTTCTACGCACGTGTTAACTCAATTAATGACAACTGACCTGAAGCGGACCCGCATCGCGGAGGCAAATCAGCGGCGTTCATACATTTGACGCTAGATGGACCACGTCCCGAGGCTAGAAGAGCTCTCCGTATCTTCCTGATGTCAAAAGCATTTGAGCTATGCAACAGTTGAGTACTCTGTACGCTCTCACTCGGGGCGGCTAATTCTGCCGGCCCAAACGTCCACGCCATCTAAACCGATCTGACGTCAGGACTCTTTGCCCGTCGTGTCCATTGGAATGGTGAGTCCAATGGAGCTCAGATATGAGCATACGCATGTAGTCAGGGTGAGCGATGAGAATGCTGGCCAGTGATCCTCGACGGCTAACACATACCACAGCACCCTTGAACTACCTGTAGGCGCTGAAGCCAAGAAGTTTACCGCTGCCCTGGTAGCCGCTATATGCGCCGTTCCTGTTGTGCTCGCTCGGCAATTCAACATCACCTATGATAGCGAGTACGACAACGGAGGCAATTCGGTAGACCTTACTGCCTGCGCCTACACGCTTCAGGAAGAAGGAGACGAAGTGATGTCTGCTGTCAACGCAGTCCGAGATAATTTTGCACGGTACAGGCTACTCTCACTTTGGCTCACTCCCAGGTTTCTGCTATATCGGCGGTGCTGTCTTTACCGATGGTAAGAACACGATAGGATAAGGTGGCTGAGCTGATCTCACCTGCATCCCCAGACGTCAACTCGGATTACTGTGGTACCTGCTGGGAGCTTACCTACGACGATACCACGATCAACGTCCTCGCAATCAATGTTGCCTCAAACGGCTTTACCATCTCAGAAGACGCGTTCGATGCCTTGACCAATGGTGTGGCCTTATACATTAGCTCGGTGAACGCGAGCGCGACACAGGTGGATGCATCTGTTTGTGGCCAATGAAGAGGTGGTGGTGGGGATGACGTAGGATTTTGCGGCGCCGAGAATGATATCGACGACACTACAAGTGACGTACTGTGAATACCCGAGTGTTACGAGCATGCAATCATACATACCAGAGTATTTTGTCTGGACTAAACACTGAGGGTCGTCACGGGGCGAGACCATTTGTTGGTACCGATGAGATCTGGACGATAAGCCGCTGTCCCCACGGTGCCGACGAGTGGCGGAGAGTCTTGACAGGATGTTCAACCATTCTGATGACGGTAGTACCCCTTGTGCTGAGTCCTGAGTGTTTCCTCCCCCCTTCTCCCAAACTCGAGCGTAGTCAGGCATTGGGGGGAAGGGAAGGAGGAGCATATAGACGTAGGGACGTGATCACCGTAATGTTCGAATTCCACGTTCAATGACGTTGGTTGATGGCCTAACCCGGGCATGCACGGTGCTTTGAGCCCCGGCCGGGAACTTGCCGCATGTTCAATGCACGACAATCCGATAAGTAAAATCTCATACACACTGTGGAGGGAACGTGAATAGAAATGCCATCAAATCCAGGAAGCTTTAGCGAGAACAATGCAGACGGCATGCACTGTGTGGCCAATGCCGTGCTTCCTCCACACTGCAGGGACTTGCATATGCCTCGACAGCAGGAGAATGCGCCTAACGCACGCGTCATAACAATAAGATGAGCAGCTGCCTTCCGAGGGAGTCGGAACACTGGTGACGTGATAGCGTAGCCTTAAGCATTCGGACGTTCATTACGACCTGTTCCGCATGCCTAACAAGCCGCAATGCATAATGAAACCCGATGTGATCGCAGATGCGATTTTCAAGACTTCCAGATAGGCGAAGACTCGAGGTGGACATGTGCGGAAAGAAGTGCAGGTTTACTCGGGTTGGCTGGCCACTCGTTCGAAGCGAGGATGTCTGCAGGAGCTCGGTTCCAACGTACACGAGATCTGGTCGTGCAGCGGAGCAGTAGATCATACTGCAAGCTGTGTCGGAGCGGAGAAAGGCTGGCACTGGATTGGAGATCCAGGCAAAGACCACGCTGCCTCCAGAGCGCTACCCATCGCTATATACGGTAGTGGCCTTTAGACTCCGCCATCATCCCCTCGTTGCAGGCGTCTCTACGCCTGCTCCTCCTCCTCCTCTATTTCCTTACCTTATTTCCCTTTATCCGCCCTCCTCTCTTTTGCCATGGCCACACAGCATGTCGTAGCCTCCTCGTCCGTGCATCATTCCGCGTCGGCGACCTCCAACGGCATCGTCGGCGGTCATTTCCGCGTCGGCAAGAAGATTGGAGAGGGCTCGTTCGGTGTCGTCTTCGAAGGCATGTGTGCTTCTTCTTCGTAGGCACCGTATCTTGCTAAGTTCAGTACGCATACAGGTATCAACCAGCTCAACAATCAGCCCGTCGCTATCAAGTTTGTACGTTCAGATACCTCTCCTTACTGCCACGGACTCACGTCCCCGTATCTACCGTCAGGAACCGCGCAAGTCGGAGGCTCCTCAGCTGCGAGACGAGTATAGGTCGTATCGGACATTAAATGGCACTCGTACGTTGCATTTGGCGCTATCCTTTTTTCTGCACCACCTTCCATAAGGCCGTCTGGCTCCCCGCGCTCTTCGAGACGCTTCCGGCCTTTGCCTCACGATGCTCTTGGAGGATGTCAAGCTCTGCTTGCCCAATCGTACTCCTCACGGAGACAATGGAAGCGATCTCGAGCCCCGTCGCCAAGGCTGGTAGGCAGGCGCATCTGTGGTGGACGGCAACCGTGCGCTCATCATCGTGTCGATCGAAACCTTCTCATCATCATTCATCGCCTGCGCACGGAGCATCCACGGCGGATGCCCGTTCGCTACATTGGGCATGCCCACGTATCATCCGCTTCTCGCTATTGTTCGTTCATTGTATGCCTGCCCTACTAACATAACGCCACAGCTGGCGTCCCGCAAGTACACTACTTCGGCCAGGAAGGACTGCACAACGTCCTCGTTATTGATCTGCTTGGTCCTAACCTCGAGGATCTATTCGACATGTGCGGCCGCAAGTTCACCATCAAGACTGTTTGCATGGCTGCAAAGCAGATGGTGAGTCTTCTAAACACGTTGGGGTTGACAAGACACCGCATGGCTTCGCGACGCCAAATTCAGTGCGACAGAAGCCCATTCTATTTGCCATCCTGATGTCCGCGCTATCGCTGTAGGGCAGCGGGTATCATAAGCCCTCGGAGCGCTGGAGCGTCTATTGCAGTGTTCTCTTCGCCCGCCGCTCGCTTGAGCATGGCAGGAGATATCGTGGGTTGCGGGAAAACGAGCGGTCGCTCCGTTCGGTTCCTCGGTAACACCATTGCGATCGAACTATATCCATGTCGCCGTCATCGCTCTGGCGCATGCATGGGACGAGAGCGAGCTATCCACGACGGTGTTTGCTTAGTTGCCCGGACGTCAGGGCCGCCTTAACGGATTTGTATGGGTTCTCATCACACTCTTGTTCTCTTCACCACTGCTGGTATGCACATCGACGTGTTGATTCTAACCCCAACGTTTTCTTCCAGATCACTCGCGTACAGGCGATACACGAGAAGTCACTCATTTACCGTGACATCAAGCCGGACAACTTCCTCATCGGGGTGCCAGGATCAAAAACCGCAAATACGATTCACATAATAGGTGAGAGCGATCCTGCGGTTGAACCATTCCCCCTAAGTTCCATGAATTCTTCACGTTTATCTGGTGCAAGGTCGCGGTGCGGACCACGTCGCTGAGATATGACGCCTCGACCCTCACGTTTTGATTAAGTTACTTCCTTGCTAACCCGTGTCGCAGACTTCGGTATGGCGAAGCACTACAGGGACCCGAAGACGAAGGTGCATATACCCTACCGGGAGCGTAAATCGCTATCGGGGACGGCGCGATACATGTCGATAAACACACACCTGGGACGAGAGCAGTCGCGGCGAGACGACCTCGAGTCGCTGGGACACGTCTTTATGTACTTCCTGCGAGGTGGTCTGCCCTGGCAGGGCCTTAGGGCGGCGACGAACAAGCAGAAGTACGAGAAGATCGGCGAGAAGAAGCAAAGCACCCCTATCGAGGAACTTTGCGAAGGTTTCCCGGGTGAGTCCGCGCGCTATCAATGTGCGCTCGGCTGTGCACCACTTCACATTATGATTGACTCGCCCGTCATTTCTGCGCACAGAGGAGTTTGCGATCTACATGAATTATGTCCGCAAGCTCGGATTCGAGGAGACGCCGGACTACGAATTCCTGCGTGAGCTGTTCACGAAGGTGCTCAAGACGCTCGGCGAGCCCGAGGATGGCGTCTTTGACTGGATGCTTTTGAACGGCGGCAAGGGCTGGGAAGCCGGACACGTGTGTATTATTTCTTTGGCCTTGTCACCGCCGAACCTGATGCTGAACGGCTAGACGCCCACCAATCTGCTCCAACAGGCACACGCAAATGTCACTGGAACGCATGCAACGCACCGCGACCACCGTGCCCGCGACCATAACGGCCACCGTCGCGTCTCGCGGCAGGCACCGCAGGCAGATGGCGTCCAGAGTCCCGCGTCGCCGCTTGTCCTTCCGCCCGCGCCCGTCAAGAGCAACAGCCGCCGTATACCGCAGCAGCCACTGCAGCAGCCTCAGCAGCTGCTGCAGCAGGACGTCTCGCGTGGCAACTCGCGTGAGCAGATCAGCGTGCAGCCGCTGGCACCTACGAGCCGGCGCCAGAGCCAGCAGCAGATTGGGCCGCGCGGCGAGCGGGACAGCACCGGGCTGGTGCATCCGTATGCGGCTACGCCGAGCCCGGGTGGGTACCGGACGACGTATGACCGCCAGTCGCCGACGGGGGGCGTCGCGCAGCTGTCTCCCAACGTGCCGAACGTGGCGACCAACTCGGACTCGTTCGTGTATGGGCAGCAGCAGCAGCCAGCGAAGACGGGGACGACCTCGCGCGAGGGGACGACGGCGGGGGCGAACAGGGAGATGGCGACCGGAAGCGGTACGCGGGGGATGGGCATGTACGACCGAGAGCAGATGGCGAGGGTGGGAGAGCCGGACGAGCATGGACATGGGAGGAAGAAGTCGTTCTGGGCCGCGCTGTGCTGTCGAGGATAAGAAAAGGCACCGCGCTGACGGCTCAGTAAGTCCGTGTGTGTTTTCGGCGTTAGGTGTGTTCGAGACTGATATGCGCCGGCTGTCCAGGCTCTGCACGCTCTCACGACAACCGCATGACGAAAGATATCATACACTACTTACCCGACCATCCTAAGCATATTCTTCACAGCACGACGCCCGACCGACCGATACAGTGCCAAAACCGTTTCTTTTGCGTACCCGCGATATCCCCCCGTTCACGACCCCGAAGCCCTTCGTCCCGTCGCTCGCATCGCATCCTTTTCGTCGATCGCTTTGGTTTCCGCTAGAAGGACATTCGCCTCACGCCGCGCGCTTGGTATCCACGTATTATTCTTGCTTCTTTCCTCTTGCACATTCCGTACCGTAATTATGCCAGTTTGTTTAGTGTCGGTATTTGCGTTCTCGCATTGCTCTTGTATACTAGTTGCCTCAACCTCCGATTCGCTCGCAGGATGCCGGACCAGGTAGTGATTTTGTGCGGTGGATGGCGTGGAACGCTTTGACCGTTTATGATTGACAATATTCCTTCGCTTGCGCTCATTCATCTATCCTAGTTGCTCCATTCTTTTTAGGTGGCGACAGCCTTTGCGTGACTGTACATAGGCATCAAAGCACGTGACTAACGCGATCGACTAGGCGCGCTCTAATTCCACGCGACGTCAGGGGCATCATGGGATGCTCCGGCTCAATTCAACGGGTGACGATTATTCCCTCTGCGCTCTCAGTTCCCGGTAACTGGGCTCGCAGTCGCAGGGTGCGCGCACGATGAAGGCCAACTCTATAAGCTAATTCGACGCGATTCACAATATATACTCGTACAAAGACACGACAACGAATGCAGTTACAACGGAACAACGGCTGCTTCTCGAACCTTCAAACCCAAAGTGAAATCTACTCATTTTCTATCCTTCCAAGCGTTGTCAATGCCCATCTTCGACCACCTCGCGGCGAGTGCGGGATCATCAGGAGGTGGGTTCCTATCTGCCAGCTGCCCCTTTCCGCTCTTCGTACCCGCGCGATCCATCAAGCCCAGTCCGCCGTAGCTTCCACCTCTCTCATTCATCTCGCCGGGAGCCTCACCATACCGCACGGCGGAGCTCTCCATGACGCCCGATTCATTCTGCGGAGCGGCATTGGTTATGGGGTGAGCAAGGTCAGAACTAGTTGAGGAGCGGTGCGCACCCTGGGACGACGGCGCCTCCGTGGCGGGGTAGCTCTTGTACGGCGCCGAGGTGGGGTACGCGCCCGAGGGCACTTGGTACGGCGTGTTGGCGGGGTCGGGCTCGGACACGACGTACATGCGCGTGCCGGTCGACGAGAGCTGCGGGTCGGGCGAGTGGTCGAGCTGCTTCTCGTACAGCGGCGACACCTCGGCGGGCGACTGGACGAGGGGCGCCTGTGACAGCACCTTGAATGGGGAATGGAAGGCGCGCGTCGCGTTGGGTTTTGTGGGGAGCGTGCGCAAAAGCGCGCGAGCGTGTTTCGACAGCGAGCGGAGAGAGGACATGATGATGGTAAGACGTAAGAGGCGGTTTGTACAACGTGAGTGGGTGGGAGAGAGAAAGGGGAGAACTTGGGATTATAAGACTAGGAGGTGTGGGGTATTTTGCATCACTTTTCCCACGGGTGATTTAATTCGGTCTGTGCCAATCGAGGCCCCGCGCTTACTCCGAAGGGAGGTCTTCTCGTACCACCGCTGTCGGGCGATGCGCCACCATCACCCGGGCTTTACTGCGCTTGTCGGCCGTGTCCATCACGGTGCGCTGTGCACACGGCAACGGCAGCAGGGGAGGAACGTTCGTGCGTCAGCGCGGAAGTAAATATCGGCCTCATTGACGCCATTACGTCGGCATGCCAAGGATGTTGTTCCATGAAAAGATCGGCATCGCTGTCTTCGGCACGCGTGAGGAAAACATAAATTATTCCGTTGACTTAGATAAGTGGAACGCGTGACAAAAATGATCCTTCGAGCCGGGATCGAACCAGCGACCTCAAGATGACAGGTAACCCATTACAGTCTCGCGCTCTTCCAACTGAGCTATCGAAGGCTAGAGGACACCTAGTTATTGTATACTATATTGTAGTTTCTATAAGCCTATTATTTTTCACATGTGGCGCTGCTCCTGGTAGTCCGCATGCGCTCGTGTCTTTCAGCTATCACCTATTCAACGTTGCGAGACATGCCAAGAATGATGGAGGAATGTGGATGTACGACAGTGGCCTGGCGGCCCGGCCTCATGCGTTATTCACCGTATATGGCGCACTTAATCCTCAGTTTGTCGCGGCGAGCAATGTCTTCCACAGATGGATCGAGATCCTATGAGACAGGGCTTAGCGCATCACGCATTTCGATCTCCTTTGCTGTAAGAAGGAAGGGTGTTACAATGGACGATCCTTCCTTGTCACAAAGGATCATCGAGCGATGAGTGAGTTGCCCTCTACCGGGCGATAGCTGGTAAATCCGTTAGTTGCCATACCGTTTTAGCATGAGTTTAATGACGCTCCACGTACTAGTATGAAAGATCAGCATCATGATGCTTCTCAAAACCGCGGCGTAATTCCCGCCCACCGTGCTCGACTTCCACCAAGAGATGCCTCCGGAATCTTCACAGTGCATTCATGCAATCACAAGCTCTAGCTCGGCTGGCCCATGCTAGGCAAAAGCGACCTGAATACCCGGCTCGAGTATATCGCACACGGCGGTCAGGCTGCACACGTCCAGTGTCATTGCCGTGGGTAATGGATGCGCCGCCGAGCCGAAGTCATTCACAGCGCATTAAGCAGGATGCGTGGGCAAAGCCGACCGGGTGCTCGACCTTTGGACACCGGTTCGGCCGCGCACCGTACACATGCACTGTGCATGTCAAATATCGGCGATACGTACATGGAGACACCACCGAAGAAGCACACAGCGCACATCCCCCGCTATGCAAGGCTAGATGTTAGGAGTGTATGCGGTTTCTCGAAAAAAGGAGACGTACACTCTGAGCGGACCACTGATCCTCCTTTTCAAAGCTCGCGACATGACAGCTGTCATTCTTAGCAACTCCCCTTGGAGGCATGTCGCCTCGTGCAGGTATATGCGCGCTGCACCGTGCTGAGTGATAGCCGCTCCTTGGCCGATTTGAGAAAAGCATACCCTTGCTTGCGCAAGACGCAAGAGCTCGTCGTCGTAACGCACGCCGTCGACGAGGATCGAGCCTTGGACGTCTGGACTCGAAGCTGTAATGTGTGCTGTAATGTTGGGAGTGAAAGGTCCTAGCTGAGAGCGCTCCTCTCTTTCGGATGTTTCATGAAAAGTTCTCCTATTCCTAGTGCCCCCTCGACCCTTCCAGTTATGGCATCTCAACTTCCTTCCTAGATCTCATAATTCTTCGCCTCAAACGGTGCTGCCCCCCTGCTATTGCGCGCTTTGCTGCTCTTAGTCGTTCAGCAGAGGACCGTCAAAGGTATCTCACAATTCCCGTCGCGAGACTCCTCCCACTGAAATTAATTCCGCACGTTCAAATTATTCATAGGTCGAAGCTCAAGGACCGTACTGTTGCGTCAGCCTGAGCTAATTTTCACCGAGTGAGAAGCGGCTTGATGTAACTGGGGGGCTCCTACGTATAAATCTCCGTGATACAGCAGCGATAGAAATTGCGCACCGTCGGTGCTGGGCATACGGAACGGCATCCATAACATGAGGCCATCCGACTCCACAAGCTGTACCGTCTTGTCACTCTCGGTGCAATCGCCTCTGCCGAAAGCCTGCGCGTTCGACGTTTGCTCCGTCCATCCGGTCCCAGTAGCTCTGCTGAATGACAAGGCAATCGATCGCGACTCCATCGACTCCATCGGCCAGATGCCCACTCACGCTCTTCTCCCTGTCGTAGGGTGCTGGGCACTCCGAGACAGGATGCGCCGCCTCGATTTTTAGACTGCGCTGCGGTGCACTATAATGTGCTCGTCATACGCTCTCGAAGCACAGCACGGCCACTGCGCAGGAGCGACAGCAAGTCCGGCTTCTGCGTTATCGGTGCGTAGTACGTACTACGTAGAGGAGATGGGACAATACACTTGCGAGTGCGTGCTTCTCGTACGCATTGACGATCCCTTTTGCGCGAGCCACAGGACGTGCTCGTTCAACGCCTTAACGCCTTCCAAGCGAGAACAATTGCAGCGGCTGCGCATCGAAGATAGTGAATGCGTGGCGTGTTCTCATTATTGAGCTCTGCTCGTAGTCCAGAAGTCGGCAAATGCGCCGGGCATCTACCTCGAACGACATGTACACCGTTCGAAGAGATAGACATGAACCGATGGGACTCACGGTGGACATCGACGAGTTTGCGAAGGCAAGGAACTCTGGCATGTATGGCACTCGCGTGTTCACGAAGTTTGCGCTAACCCATTCCTCTCCGATCCATCTGCAGACTAGTGCGTTCGTAATGTGGTCAGCAGACGTCCGCGCCCACCAACGGCAGAGTGAGACATCTGAGTTCCACAGCGAATAGGGTTTCTCCATTGAGCTTCCATTTCTCGTTGAAGGATTGTTCTCACAGGTATGGCTCAGGATGGGTACTTTGAAGTGATTTCAGGGGGATAGACCCACACTCCTTGACATTGAAGTAACCAATTTTGCTCAGTGCAGGGAATACCGCATCACACATGATCTGCTGCTTCTATAAATTCGCCTGTGGTCGCAACGAGTCCGATTGCGTGGACATCCCCGGACGGACTTTTCATTTCGTCCATTTAATAATTGCAGAGCGGGATTCTTCTGATGAAGGTACGCTATCTATTTAACTCCAGAAGCCGGGTTATTCTTCTCTGGACGGTGCATGTCATTTTCTTGATAGACATTCAGACGCGACACGATCACAGCCTATGTGGACTCCGTCGTCGATAATGCTCATTCTCAGCGGCCTACCGATGGGCATCGCCATCCCGTTGCTCCTCTGTGTGCTTTTGCTAACATGGCTGCTGAATAACACTGCGAGGCGCAGTGTTCGAAGGCTCTTTCCCGGACCGAAAACACTCCCATTTCTCGGAAACGTCCATCAGATACCCCGCGAATCTCAACACACGACGTTTGCAGAATGGATACAGCGTTACGGTATTCGTTTCTGGTTCGCGTCATGTCGTGGGTATCCCGCTGATGCGTCATCTGCCATCCAGGACCAGTTGTCTATGCACGAATATTCCAGTGATCGGTCTTGATCGTCAACTCGGTCGAAGCAGCTAACGATCTCATGGATGCCAGAGGCGCCAACTACTCAGACAGGCCGCACTTTGTCTTATTGGGCGATATGTAGGCATCGGGCTCGGCTAATAGGACAAATCGTTCTGATCAGATCTGCAGGATCGGAGTGGGGACCATAACACAGTTTCTCCCATATGGCGCACGATGGCGTCGGCATCGTAAGTGGATGCAGGGTGCACTGATGGACAAGCGTGCTCTGGACTCGTACCGCGAGATGCAAGTGAGAGAGGTCCGCCGCTTACTCTCGGACTTTACCGAGCGTCCGGAAGATTTCATGATGCACATCAAGCAGTTAGTACTCTCGTGGCGTCACGGCATATCCTAGTCTTCTCATGGCCGCATTGCCGAGTAGATCTGTTGGCAGATTCGTACTGGACCTCGCGTATGGCCATGCAATTGGCTCTTCTCAGGACGAGTTCGTCGCAATGGCTTCGAAGGCGATCGCAGATGCTGCGGAGGCGGGAAATTCTGGAGCTGCGTTGGTTGATCTATTCCCGCTATGTAGTCTCTTACGTTTGCATTGGCATGGTTGAGAGCAAGCATATAGCTTCTCACTCATTGTCTCAGTGAGGCATATCCCTGCTTGGATGCCCGGAGCCGAATTCAAACGAAACGCTATACGCATGAAGCACTCTATCCGAAATGTCATGGAGATCCCTTACAAATTGGCAAAGGAGGCAGTGGTAAGTCAAACTACTTTAGCTAGCAGATAGATTACTCAGAATGTTGGCCACATCCAGCTGTCAGGAACTGCGAACTCGTCCTTCGTTACTTCTATTTTACACGAGCTGCTGCAAAATGGAGAACTTACTGAAGAGGATGAGCATGATGTCGTGGAGGCTGCGGGAGGTCTGTTCACAGGTAATGCTTCGTTCCGTTACAGCTACGTCTCATGAAGTGACAAAATCTTCAATCTATGCAGCTGGCATCGAGACTGTAAGCGACTTTGCTTCGCATACTAACTAATCTATTCATAACGGATGCAGACCACAAGGACGCTCCTCGCGTTCATTCTCGCGATGGTTCTCTATCCGAACGTGTGCAAGAAAGCACAAGCGGAGATCGATAGCGTCACCGGTTCGACACGGCTACCGGACTTCGGAGACAGGGCCTCTTTGCCATATCTCGAACGAGTGTTGCAAGAACTGTTTCGGTGCGTCCGTGTCAGGAGAGATAAACACTTTATGTGTGATGATACGAGAATCTCAGGTGGAACTGCCCCGTTACGCTGGGTAAATGAAACAGACCTTGATATTTCAGCCGTTACCTTCAGCTCATACACCTATTAGGAGTTCCACACCAGTCAATCACGGACTATGAATAGCAAGATTGTCATATACCTGGAGGGACCATGATTGTCCCAAACATATGGTCCGTCTAAACCAAATTTCTATCATTGTTGTCATGTAGTGAATACCGATTACTTTCACTACAGGGCCATGACTCGCAATTCACAGCTGTACTCAGACCCGGAAACATTTCGTCCAGAGCGCTTTGACGAGCTGGACTCATCAACCGTGGACTTGCATGATCCCCGCAAGCTCGTCTTCGGGTTTGGTCGACGGTGAATACACCAAAAACTCACATCATATTAGTTTTTAAGAGGGTGTATCACCGCGCATAGTATCTGCCCTGGACGCCACCTGGCCGATTCCACTATCTGGCTTGCGATGACTACCATCCTGGCCTGCTTCGATATCTCCAAAGCCTTAGACGAGAAAGGGATTGAGATAACGCCCGCCGCCTCTTTCACTGCCACCGCTGTTAGGTAATGCATGCGGTCTTTGATAGCCATTGTCGCTCACGGCGAACGCTATAGGCACACGAAGCCATTCAAGTGCAATATCAGCCCTCGATCTCACATTAGCGTGGAGCAATTAGTGGTGTAGAGGAGGCAAACAATCAGCGGACGGGCTTGATAGGACCGATAATCCTGCACGCGACAGTTAGTTTGCTCAATAACCCAATGTGTGTAAATATCTCACTTTCGAACGAGCGCATGTAAGACAGACTAGAATGATCGTTCGTTCCGACCGTGCCGTGCTTAGCAGAATGCGGTGGTACCAATTGTCTGCGACGCTGAGACCGAGCCGAGAGATTGATAGAACTCGAAAGCTGTATATAAATTGTCGAAAAAAAGGTGGGGACTGTCGTATAGCCCGCTCACGACATTAGTATCATAACATTCATGCCAGATGCAAAGTCGACTTCACAGAGCCAAAATGATTGACCGAGAGAAGAGTCGAACCTTTGTCACAGAGCCAAAAATGATTGACCGACGCAGGGGTCGAACCTGCAATCTCCTGATATTACGTAAGCCGAGTCACCAGCTTTGTCGTAGTCAGACGCGATGCCATTTCGCCAGACGGCCTTGATGAGGATACTGCAAAAGCATATTGAGTCTAGTTGACAATCGGGATATTAAAAGCCACCGCGTGGAAACACCGAGGGAGATTGTTGGATGGCAAGTGTATTCCCGCTCTTCCGAGACGAAAGTCAAGAACAGGCTGCGCGCGATGGCCATCGCCGAGAAGAGGCGTGCCAACACGAGACGATGGCTTCTCCGGAAGTGCACCTGATCACATTGATCAGAATCTTGAAATTCGATTCTGCGTAACATGTTGTTGGCCATTAGCTCGATTTCAAGAGGAACGTCGTCTTTGTTTCATCTACCAATGCTAAACTACATGCAGTGTTCAGCAGAATCTCCAATGTCAGAACCCAGCTAATAACCGATTATAGTACTAATTCACTACTTTCGGTCTAGGATATATTCGCGCAGTGAGGGGTCGGTAAATATCCACGAATCAATCAAAATTACGTCGACGATATGCAATTTGACAGGGCTGTGTCGGGATGACCATCATGGACTGAAACGATGAAAAGCAAGAAGTCAGCAAATGTAAATGTTGCACGAAACGAAATTACACACCGTGTAATCAGGCTTGGGGAAGGGACCTTCCAGCCGCAGCTCGAGCTTGCGAACGATAGATGCCACGATTGCGCCAATTTGAAGCACGGCGAACTACAACAGCAAAGTGAGCGGGCGGACACCAAGCCACAGATTAGGGGACACATACATGTTCACCAATGCACCGATGGCGGCCAGCACCGAACGGCAGGTATGGGCTCTGCGTGCCTTTGCTGACGAGACCGAATCCAAAGTCGACCTTTGAGCTCTCGTCATACTCCTTCCGCGCCTGCGCAGCCATGCCTGTCGCGTCCAGCCAGCGCAACGGGTCCCACTTGTTCGCGTCCTTCCAGATCAGCGGATCGGCCTGACTCAGTCCCGGGCAGGCAAGCACTGTATGTCCCTTCGGCACGACGTACACGCTATCTTCCGATGGGGCGGCCAGCGATGCAGGGATGGGGACGTCGCTGCGAACGTAACGCATGATGCTGTGAATGGGCGTGTGCATCCGGAGGGTCTCGCGAAGAACCGCATCGAGCATGGGAAGCTTCTTCAGTTCCTCGTATGTCACCT
Organism: Laetiporus sulphureus 93-53; assembly: GCF_001632365.1. NCBI lineage: Eukaryota > Fungi > Basidiomycota > Agaricomycetes > Polyporales > Laetiporaceae > Laetiporus > Laetiporus sulphureus. The sequence goes on from NW_024468556.1 coordinate 217,764, forward strand.
CGCGGAAGCCACCGCCAGGGAGACCAAAGTGCTCGACTTGTTCTTGGTAGACCATCTCACTGCATGGAAGGAATGAGCGAAGCAACAGGAAAGAGAGTGCGACGGAACTTACGCAATGTCCGGACGATCTGCCATGTGCAGGAGAAGCCATGATGTCGATGAAGAGCTCGTGTGCTGACCAGCCATCAGGAGTGCAATCATGATGTGGGCAATCTCATGGTCAGGAACGGGGCGGCCGTCGCGGTACTTCTGTGTCATCAGCGAAGACATGACATCGTCCTCGGACTACGCGAGAGATTTGAGCGCTGAACGCTGAAAGAAAGAAGATGATTTACTTACGTCGTCGCCTGCTTCTCTGCGCTTCTGCAGAATGTTCTGATAGAACTGGCTCATTTTCTCGTGTGCAGCATCGCGCTTACGGTAGCTGGGAAGAGGGAGGTTCTCAAACATCCAATGGAGAGGAGTGAAGCCGTGGTCGAGGTCAGAATACAGATCAGCGAAGCCCTTGGTCATATTCTGTCGGATCTCCTTGCCCTGGAGAGTCCTTGCTGCCGTCAGAATAGTGATCTCGGCCATCACTTGGTATATGTCGATCGCGCCCCATTCGTTGATGTCGTTCAACTGCCAGATACGGAATGCGGGATCCGTGTTCATGAACTGCGAGACCTCGTCTTCAATCATACCGACGTAATCACGGAACTTTTCCGTCGTCAGGGACACCTTGACGAATTTCTTCTGCTCCATGAGATGGTCGTTAGAGCAATCGTAAACCACATCTTTGCCGAAGATGGGCGTCGTCAGGGGCTGATCCCAGGTCATCAGCGGTCTGTTGCTTGGCATGATGTGTGAATTTACTCACCGCATACACCTCCTCAGCAGCCACCACAGTGTGCTTGCCGCCAAACACGAAGTCGTTGCCCTTGGTGCCGAGAGTCGCGGTGACGCGCCTGCCGAGCAGGACGAACGTAAACACGTTGCCGTACTGCAATAACCGATTTTAAAAAAAGCGGAGTGATGCGCGAGTAGGCAATCATACCTTCTCTCTACATGACTTGAAGAACTCTACAGGATCTTGCCCATATGCTGCCGCGGATCCAAACCATGGGATCCAATGGAATACCAATGGGGGCAATGATCGGTCACGGGGCAGCTGGGAAGCGTGGTTAGTGCGCTGAGAGTGACCTCAGCGGCGTGTGCACGCACCATTTGGTATAGTACATTCAGCGCGATCGCAATAATGGGTATATTGACGATAAAGAAGAGGGCGAGGCGTGGTAGCGATGCGGAGGCAAACCGGGACTGCGCCTGGTCGAGATAACCTGCCCATGGTTCGGAGTAGTTCGTTGTGAGCGACATGACGGCTGCAGGACGAGAGCGACGGCGTCGCTGCTGTAAGATACGAAGAGGGAAAAGGCTGGCGACGAACTGCGGACTGGGAAATGAGGTGTGGAAAATAATATATATAGCGGAATAGTGAGTAGTATCGAACCATCCTCATATGCCATTTTAGGAAGTGTCGCACCCGACGGCGGATCCAATGACCCTCGTGGGCCCCGCGCTGCCACAAAGTCGCGCGTACCCAGTCCAGGGCCATTCTGGACACGTCCATCTCTCACATAATTTCCTGCAGTCGTTCAATGCCCTGCGAGAGTCGGATTTTTTTTTCAAGGTGGGCATCTGCCGCTATCGTCTAGCGTTCTACAAACTACAATAGTCGTATAATAACAGAAGATGCGTTGGAGTGGAGGTTATGGGCCAGAAGACGCTGATACGACGGCGCATCTTACGGAACCCGCTGTTTTAACGTCGCACGACAGTCATGTATGGTTTCATCCCAAGCCGGATCGACGCAATTTTAATATCGACCGACTCTCCAACAGCGCCAGAGAAATCGGAATCCAGGCCGGTCAACGTAGCTTTCAGTCCCAGCTCTGGTATTACCACCGGCTGCTGGAACTCCTGTTTCAGCGCGTTCCTCATAAGAACCTCGGTGAACCTCCCGACGAGCGAGTCAAGTGGGCCCGGCCCATCCCGCCAGCCCTGTTGCCGCTCGAACATCCATCTCTCGATGAACTGATGCGCGTAATAGTCATTCTGCACGGCCCCCGCACGCTTGTCCTGGTGCTCCTTAAAGCCCGTGGCCCTCGCAAAGTCCTGGAGCCATTCGTCCGAGACCATCCGCGCCCGCCTGCCACCGGGCGACAGCAGCAGGTGTTTGATCTGCCAGTGCGTCAACATGTCACTGAAGCGCCGGAGAGGCGACGTTACTCTGACATAACCTTCGCCCTCGGGGATGCCCAAGGTTGCATGAGCACCCGGCTTGATGTCGTACGTACCGGCCGCGTACATAATTCCCTCGTTCATGGCTTGGAAGTAGTCGACAAAGCCATCGGGGTCACGACTGGCGAGCAACCGCTCTCTGCCGCCCGGTACAGTGCTCGTCAAACCTGCAGCCACACGATGAATGGCAGGCACGTCATGATCTCTCAAGAACATAGACGCGACACGACAGGCTGTCTTCATGCACTCGGAGACTATTTGCCGGGATCCAGTCTCGTACGAGCGAAAATCCGACACGGCATATTTCACTTGTGGGAATCCAAACCACTTGTATGGTTGCATCGTCTTCAACACCGACGGCACATCGGGGATGGGCTTGGGTGTGATTGACATGTCAACACTTGGCAAGCAGAACTGGAGCAGTCCGTTTTGCAATCGTTTGTGAACGAGACCTTTCGTGAGACGTTGCACAAATGATAAGTCATCCACAACAGCCTTGTCGAGAGGTGCAGCAGGATTTGCAGTTTCGATGTCCTCTCCGCCGAATGGGTACCGATTGGATACATTGGGCTCATTCATCGCGTCGTTCACCGCATCATATGTCATGATCTGTACATTCTTCACGATACCGGGCCGAACCTTGTAGTCGAGGATGTTCCCCTGTACATCGACCTTTGCACTGAACGTCATGACACATTGAGGTTCCCCACCCGCTCGACCCAAGCTGAGCTTTTCCAAAACCTTGTTATGCGGCAACATCGGTATTGTCCGTTCCACGAAGTAGAGAGTCTCCTTCAGCACGGCAGCACGGCGAGAGTGCACATGTCCGGGTGGCAAGACAGAGGTTGGGTCTGCAATATGGACATGTAGCCAGGCGGTTTCCGGCTCACTTGGTATGCGCTCCAGTGAAATGCCATCGTCCAATTCTTCAGCAGTAGCATCATCGATGACATAGACCGGCATGTCACCGAAATCGTGACGCAGTGAGTCCACGATATCATGGGAGTAGTAGTCCTCCGGCCCCAGAGGTTGTGTCAAGGGAGAAGCGAGTTTAATGGGATCTTCCACTGCCTCCAGCACGGTACCCTTCGGATCCGTGGACCACCATAGTGTAGGCTGGCGGGTCACCGCATCTTGCCATGGAGGGCAGACACCAAGTTCCATCAAAAAACGGTGGACAACGCCATCGTCAACATCGACGCCTGGATATAAGCCCGTCTTCTTGATAATAGTCGAGGTTGACACAGAATACGGGTCCTTCTGGACCGCTCGCCGTGGGATCAAGGAATCATGCAGGATGCGGATGATTGTGATATCTTCATGGTTGAAATGGTGGTGTTCGTCCACCTCATATGAAAGGGATGACCGCCATTCCTGGCGTTCTCTCGAGCGTGCGCGCTGAACGATAATCTTGGCCTTCTCCGCGAATTTGTCTACGTGCGAATCTTTCTGCAAAACCATCCGCTCGACCGTCTCTATATCTTCCAATTCTCGCTGTGGCCTGACCCAGAAGAGGCCCTTCGCTAAGAATTGAGAATGATCTGCGACAAAATGCTTGTATTTTGAGAAGAGATAGCCGTGGACCGTGTATTTTGTCATAAGAGGTATTGTTTCAGAATCAGGGTCAATGATCCTCGCTGCCTGAGCAGACGTCACGTATGTCCATGCATCACGGTCGGGGTCCTTGAAGTGGTCGTATAGGGTCCGCAATTTGTAGTAGAGTTCCGTGAGTTTGCGCTCATATTCCAACTCGAAGTTACGCAGGTGTTTGAGTACTCGGACGCGAGCAGCCACCTCGTGATCATTCAGAGCCACGATTTCTTTCCCGCACCTGTGCACAAGGTCTGTCGAGACGAAGTGTGGCACAGCGAACATGACATCGCCGGCTTTGTGTGGCCACGTCTCGCCGTTGGTGGTCAGCGTCAAGGTCACCCATCTCCCGTTTTCACCCATGTCCGTCACAACGACTCCGAGTGCGGTAATTCCACTCCTATAGAGAGACATCAACTACAACCTAATCAGCATGCTAGCGGTACTGACCTGCGAACCTCTACCAATGTCCCAGGCTGGAACCTCTGCTCAGAGTAGCCCTCTTCCATTTCAAGGCTCGTGAATGGGTCGTCATCTTCTGTTGCTGAGATGAATTGCTCCTTTTCTTGAGAGGGAGGCCTGGCAGGGTTTTGATATCCCTTGACCGCACTTGTCAGCCTACGAGTCTCGCCTTCGGGGCCTCTGGGATGCTTCCATCCCACTTTATGGTCCTTGGTAACAGCGGCGGAGACCAGACCTTTGGATGTCAACTCAAGCTTGTCATAAGATGCTTGAGGAATCATACGAGGTACCGGAGGTCTGCGTTTTCGGACAGGGTTCCATGACGCATGCCGACGAGCGCCCACCGCGCGTGTATTCGAGCTTGTTGACGCGATGTCAACCAAAAAATTCGCGCCTCGTCGATGCATAAATGGCTGGGAGGAAGCGAAAGGTGGACAGGGCAGAGAGCGTCCTGCAGGTGGCCGTCGACGGCAGATGCGATCTCAGAAAATCTCCACCAGATCTCTGAGACTCGATCACTACGTACGGACCACGTGGCTTCCGCCTCTCTGCCCGGCTGCATACATTCCCTCTTACACTCTACCTGCATCCTCTGTTCAAATATCTTGTTGCAACAATGTTTAAACGCGCTCAGAAACGACGCAGAAGGCAACAGAAGGAAGAAGAGCTCGGTCTGGACGCTGAGACGAAGGAAGTATTGGGCTTGCATGACAGCGACTCCGACGAGTTGTCCTCGGATTCAGACTCGGATGATGACTCAGAAAATGAAAATTTCGATGAAGGAGCTGCCGTTGATCAGGAGAGCGCCGTTGAAGGGAACGACGTTCCTTCCGATGAAGACGTGTCGGATGCAGATTTGGACGACGAGCCTCCATTGTCCGTTGCTGACGCCTTGGAGAATCCAGTGTATACCATTGAGCCTGAGCTGTATGCATGCGTAGTGTGCACCAGAAAGCGGTTCAAGAATCCTATAATGTGCGATGTGCACACGGAGTCTCCTGTGAGCCGTGCCGTTCCTCGCTCTGCATGAGCCTTGTTCGACCGAAGGCGTGTTTTCTAGGCTCATTTGCGGAGATATAAGAGATTCATTGCAATGGCGCGCGATGCCGACCCAGATCAGAATGTGAGAGAACTGGTGCACGCGCTTACGACAGCCCTCCCCAAGAAGGAGGTTAAAGAGGGGGCTCTGTCGAATCGTGCCATCAAAAACGTATGTCTACTTTCACGTAAATTCCATATCGTCTCAACTCGCTCTTCCATAGGAGGAAAAGATAGCAAAAAATACGAAGAAGCGCGAACGACAGAAAGCTGCCAAAGCCAAAGCGTTGGCGAAGAAGCATGCCAAGTTGGCTGTCGCCGACAACGCCGACTCTGTCGCAGAACAAACGAAGGCGACGAGCGGAGACGAAGGGAAACAAGCCGCAAAGTCCGAGGCGACGTCGCATACTCCTGCACCCGTCGCCCAGAAAGAGGTCAAGCGACCGCGAACGTCTGATGACACCTTGCCAGTTGTAAAACCCAAGGAGACAAAGCCTGTCGCAGAAGGGAAGTCCAGTACACGCAGCAAAAAGGGTGCTCACAAAACTGGCGCGCAAGCAGGGGCGAAGAGGAAGCGTAAAGCAAAGGATGTCTGAGCCGAAGTCTGATGTACGGTCACTACTTGGAGAAGGGCACCACATAGGTACCGTGGGAGCAGTGATAAATATTGGTCCATCGAAGCCATTGTCCAAGACTCGCGCGAGGAATCGGTCAAGGCACGGCTTTGTACGACGTTAAAGGTCGCCAGCATTGTCGTACGAGCAGCTACAGACAGAACTGCTGACCGTGCTAGTCAAAGCGCCTGCCCATTTATCTGCGCTGGACTGCGACAACATAGAGGCGGTTGTGCGCGACGTGAAATACCACAGCAGTGTAGGATGCATTTACGACCCGTGGTAGAAAATTTGATGCAGAATTCGCAGATCAAGGGGCTGGAAGGCACCAATTGATGACATCCTCCATCCTGGATGGGGATCAAGGATTGTTCATCTGAGGAATGACTGAGCATGTCAAACGGAAGCGCCAAAGACAAGGTTCCGAATAAGCCCCAGATCAGCAGAGAATGGTCGCACATGTACACATTGTACATCACAGCATGAACATACCGCCCCGCTGGAAGGCCTCACTTCATCGCTCGGACCGCATGATTCCACAACATACTCCAAGGCAAGTGTACATTAGCACAGGTCCGCCATGAATCAAACCTGATCGATGTCTAGCAAGCCATACATTCAACCTAAATCCTGTAGTTCGCATAAAAACGTAGCCCCGTGCTATCTCAGGCTCTGCAAGACTTGCCCAGTCATCTTAATGACCTTGGGGCAAAGCACGTATCAGTCCGAATCTCGAACACTTATATTTTGCAGTACCGACCTCATGTATATCCGGTCTCTCGGCAGGATTCACCTTCAGCATGCTGTCGATGAGGTTCTTCAGTCCCTGCGAGTAGGCTGAGTCTGGGTGCTTGTACTGCGCGTTCATGACCGCCATCGCGATTGAGCCGCCTTGTTCGGTTGTTTGCAGATTCTCGAAAGGCGAGTGCGAGTAGGCTAGTGCGAACAGTGTGCAGCCCAGGGACTGTGCAGTAGATCATATATGAGGATGCCGCTATGCATCGCAGGCCAACTTACCCAGATATCCACTTTCTCGTCCAGCGTAACGCCTGTCTTGACATCGAACAGTTCTGGAGCGCGATATGCCATTGTGCACTGCTCCGCCGCGATGTCCTGTGATATACAATGTTCAAATCGATGATCATTTTCTGATAGACACGATTCACACCTGTTGGAGTAGTGCTTGTGAGCGGTTCTCAATCTTGACTCTCGCCTTCATTGCGCTGCCAAAGTCCATCAGGATTGGAGTGCCGTCGTCCGCAATCATGACGTTCCTGATGCACGATTTTCGTAAGTGTCTCTGGGATATGCGGCGGGATCACTTGGATGGCGAGCCTACCCTGGCTTCAAATCGCGGTGTGCGTACGGCACGAGCTCGGTCTCGTTGCTCTGCGCGTTCTGGCCCGCGCCATTCTGCTGCATCCGCGAAAGCTCCTCGTCACCATCGAAGATCGCCTCACCCTCGTCAAGAGGCCGGTGCTTGGTCATGAGTGGAACTGACGACGTGTTCCCATTCCCATGGTACGAATAGCCGTCTCCATCCCCATCGCCCTCCGGATGTGGGAACATCTCCGCGTCCTCGTCGAGGGAGTTCCGCCCGGAACCGCTCGGACGACGTGCGGCGGAGGACGAGGACTGGTTCTCCCGACCTGGAAAGGGCTCTGATTTGGAGCTGATGGGCGCACGGTGGTCGTGCATGGCACGTACGGCCTCGCAGGTGCCCTTGAAGAGACGTAGCATCTCTTGCTCTGAGAAGTGTGTCCCGTTGATGGTGTTTGCATTGATGACATCTTGCAGGTTGCCGCGCTACAGGATCATGAGGCTATCACTCTCACTGATCGCATCAATATGTACCTTATATAGAGGCAAGAAGAGATAAACCACTTGGCCGTCTCCATTGGGATCTTGGACAACAGCTGAATCCTGTCTCGTAGGTCAATAAACCATATGAAGGGGATGAATAAATGCGCACCAATATGCGAATGATATTGGGATGTCTATGCCAATTGAGATCGCTATCCTGCGCCTCCTGTATTCCATAACAACTCACTTGAATCTCCTGTATGCATCGACTTCGCGCATAGCTTGTCTGACGTCTTCACGACCACCAGGACATCGAATTTTCTTCAAAGCGAATTGTCTCTATGCGCAGGGGCAACAATTTAGAATATGATCGTATCAAGCTCCGAGCCGAGGCTGATAATTTCGTGAAGTATTGTGACGTGAACGGTAGGGAGAAACTACGGCCAGCTTGATATGTGTCCGGAAATGAGAAGGTAATGCAGTATCATCTCGGAATGCGGAGCTAAGCAGATTGAGCCGTGGGAGGACGTTAAGGCTGCAGAACATATCGACAGATCTGCAATGGCGTGCAGAAAATGCAGAAGAGAGTAAACGAGGCACGTACCCCACTATGCTCGTCCTCAACTAGATATACGAACGAAAAGCCTCCCTCTCCAAGGACTCGGATGATTTTGACTATAATAGCAAGTGCCATCATAACAGATAACGGCTTCAGACCAGATATGACCTTGATAATGCACTGTACTGACATGTACGCCCATTGATCTTGACCTTTGCCGCCTGTTGGCATATGCAAGACGAGAGTGCCCAGAATGCGTCCTTGACCTGATACTTCAGGCTGTCCAGCGCAGTATGCAACTGTGGGTGCACAACAGACATGATAAATAAGCAAGAGGTATATGTGTGAATGAGTAGGTGAGAAGGGAATGGTGCGCGGGCTGAGTTGCGATCTGAGCTGAGTGGCTGCGCGTACCGCCACCGCGTCCCTGAGATCGGGCACTGTAATAGTTGTCTGAGGCCACAAATGTGACTGATGCATAACTCTCGCTATAGTGACTCCAACACAGTATATTTTACATGCCATATTCCTTCCAGATATGTACGACACTCCCGACAACGTTAATCCAACTAATCCTCGAAGCCCAGTTCCGCATTCCTCTTTGCCCGACGCAGCGCAGCGCGTTCCTCTTCAGGCAAGCAGTACCAACCTTCGATCGTATCTTCCAGCTCCATTTCCCACTTCTCCTCAAGCTCGATCTGTTTCTTGGTCTTCTTGGGCGGAGGCGGGCGCGGCAGCGGGGGAGGCGGGGTGCGACGGTTCGGATGGAGTGGCGCGATCCGAGACAAGAAGCTTCTGGAGGTCTTCAAGAGAGGGGAGTACGTCGGACGCGTAGACGCGAACGGCGATCCCGGCTGTGAATTCACCTTTCGGAGCAGTTCAGACATCGGAAGTGACCGTCTCGATGAGACAGAGTAGGAGCGATTGCTTGTGGACAATTTGGATGGCAAGGTCGCGGCGGGTGGCTTGAAATGTGAGGCAGCCTGTGCCGAGTTTCCTGTGCTCGGGTCGATGGGCACATGCTGGATGGGCATGATCAGCGAAAGTCGCCGCAAACGAACGCCTCGCTACTTACCACCGAACTGCCCGGGACGTTCTCCTTCTCGTGACCGTCGTAGAGCCGCTCCAAAGCTCCCGGCGCCGACTTTCTACCCTTTGCCGGCTCTCGTCGAACCTTTTTCGGGGGCGAGCCTGCGACTTCGAGGCTGTTGACGTCTTCCTCGTCCTCTGACAGGACAAGAGCTCGTTTCTTGCCTTTGTCCTTCTTCGCCGCTGAGCTTGACTGGCGACCGTTCTCATCTGAATTGCCACCCTTCGAGTTCGTACGTGTATCATCACTGTTCGCGTCCCATCCAGCACTGCCGAAGCTGTCAGGCTCTTTTATTGAAGCCAAAGGGACGCTCAAATTGTCGGGCGGTAGATGATGATGCGTAGAAGTAGACGCGATCGGCCGCACAGGGACCACCTCGGGAGGAGGCATTAAGTTGGCATCGCGTTCTCCATCCGAGTCCTCGACACACTCTGCGCTCATCGGCGGCGGCTTCTCCTTCGCTGCTGCCTTCCGCTTACATTTACTGACGCTGCTCGAATTTGACGTGTCGCTCGCTACGCCCCCTTGTTTCTGCTGCTTTGCCTTCTTTTCCCGCTTCTTCGGCTTCGGCTTCACGGGCGAGTCACCATTCCATTCGTCTTCGTCTTCCTCATGTCGCTTCTTGCCCGGCATGGATGCCACAATCTGCACATTATCGCCATCCCACTCTTCATCGGTGTCCGCCACGCGCCTGCGTGCCTTTGCCTTTGCCTTGACTTTAGACGACAATGCATCTGACCGGTCATGGTCATCAGTATCATCGTCGTGCGCCCTCTTCTTGCCCCTGGATCTGACATTACTCTTGTCCGACCGGGAGTCGTCCGAAGGTCCCGCGCAAGAGGAGCCTTTACTTTGCAGATCAACCGCAGGCATCGCGGTGGTAGCCGACGGAGGAGGAGGTGCAGCAATGACAGCGCTCCGAGGTTCCAAGAGAAGTTCATCCTTCTCCTCATCCAACACGACGTTCCGGGATTTCTTCCGCTTGCGCACCGGCACAGGTGAAGGGGATAATGGGGGCGAAAAGCAGATGTTGTTTGCAGCTGCGAATATTGGCGGCGTGGCAGGTGGGTGAGCCCCCGTTGACGGGAGCGGCGGATCTGAGGGCGGGAGCTGCGAGCTATGATTGGCGCTGAAGTCTGACGTGGCGACGGGGAGAGGTTCCATCTCATCAAGCGATAATTCGGCAGGTATATGCGCGAAGTTTTCGTGTCTCCTTGCAGGAGACGACTTGGAGAGACTCTTCTTGGCTTTGGTCTTCTTCATCGGAGGGCGTAGGTTGAGCTCATCTGTGTCCGAGGAAGGGATCTCAATCACTTCTGGCTCGGATACAGTGGTCGATTTCGGCGCGACGCGATTCTTGTTAGCTCGAGCTCGCGCACGGAGCTTCGCACGCTCGGCGATGTCATGCGAGTACAGCTCGATAGGTACGGTCAGGGCCTCTCCTCTGCTTACATTCGAGTAAGGAGCGGCTGCAGTAAGTAGGGGAGTACGGGGAGTGACAACGGCTCCGTTAGAATCGACTGACATGCTATTCAACGCGGGTTGACGCGCCGAACTGGACTCGGAGGAGGCACTACTGGAGCTCAGAGCCGAAGCACCCTTGTAGGCAGGTTTAGGACGCGGGCGAGATCCTGTTGCTGGAGCCTTTGATGAGGAAGATGAGTTTAGCGCGATAATGGAGTGGGCCACGCTGGGTGAATGTGTGAAAGAGGATATTTCGGCCGCGCCTGCACGAGGCTGAACTGTAGTTGTGGCGGTCTGTATAGAGGCTCCTGTGTCTGCGCGAGACAGATTATTCTTGAATGCAAATTTCGTAAGAGAATACAGTCCGTATAGTACAACTGTGCATTTACCGTCATCGGCAGGGCAGGACGCGTTTCCTCCATCAACGGCGTCAACGCGAGAGTGTCCTCGTCTTCGCTGTCTTGAATGATCTCCTCATAATTCGCAGCTCTCTCCATCTCGAAGGGCTACGCGCGTGCAAGGTTGAAACGAGCTACGGTTGTCACTGATTGAGAGCAAGTCAAGGCGTGGCCGTGAGAAGATGAGCCGCGACGCGGTTATGGCCTGCACGTGACCGCGACGCGTGCGTAGCACGGTCCGTGCCACTCAGGTGACGATATGTAAGTGAATGCCCCTGTGATCCTTCATCCCTCCATCATACGGACCGATAACTCACCATGGCTCCTCCTTTCACCCAACCTCACATTGAGACCTCTCCGAAACGCGTGCGCGTGCTGTTCGGAGGAAAGTACATCGTGGATACGTCCGAAGCTAAGCTAGTGTACGCACGGCCATCGCTGACAGCCTGCTGAGTATCTGATGAGGCATCGGGCTGCCGCATAGATGGCTGAAGCCGAATTATCCCACCTATTTCTTCCGCCAGGAAGATGTTCCTGCTGAATATCTGCAAAAAGAGGCCGACGACACATCATCCGATGCGAAGGTGTACGACGTAGTGGTGGGATCATCGCGGGCGAAGGGCGCTGCAAAGAAGCACCTCGCAGGTGCCCTTGCTGACCTCGTCGAGATCATATTTGGCACGATGGATGCGTGGTTTGAGGAGGACGAGCAGATCTTCGTACATCCCAAAGACCCGTACAAGGTCAGCCCACCATGGTCATACCTGCTTGTACCGTCTGATGTTCCCACTATCGTAGCGAGTGGAAGTTTTGCAATCATCGCGCCACGTACGAGTAGAAGTCGACGGCGTTGTGGTGGCCGAGACGACCAAGCCGCGTCTGCTTTTCGAAACAAGCCTACCCGTGCGGACGTACATCCCAAAGACAGACTGCAGGATGGACCTCCTCACACCATCCACGCTCACGACGCAATGCCCATACAAGGTGCGCTGCCATCATCAACGGTTGCAAAAATGGTATTGCTGAGGCTATCTTCTTGCGTAACCACAGGGAGTCGCCAACTATTACAGCATCAACCTGCCCAATGATAAGACTTTCGAGAACCTCGTATGGTGGTATCGTGCCCCCTTGCTGGAGTGCGCCGCTGTTCAAGGCTTTGTGGCCTTCTATGATGAGAAGGTGGATGTTTTCGTGAATGGAGTCCGTGTGCCTCGCCCGAGCACTCAGTGGTCGTGATGATGGAGTCCGTTGTGCTATGGAACTCGGAGACATAGCGGTGACAAAAGCAGCATGCGTAAAAAAAACTCCGAGCAGGTACCCGGGGGCCAGCCTGCGGACCGCGGTTAATGGTGTATTGTAGAATATGGTATCATCATTCTGTGATACTCTTCACTAAGCCTCCAGCCGCGTGACAATAAACCTAAGGCTCACTAAGATATGAATATGTTGCCACAATCTGAGCTAATGATGCGATTGTTTGCCCCTCTCCGGCTTCGCAGATAGATAGATATATGAGTGTAGGAGGGTCCCTTCACTGATTCCGGCCGGAGATCTCTGTCGAGAGCCGTGAGATTTCGGAAAAGGCAGCTCGGAGGAGGTCCAGGTCAGCATCCAGGTTCTCCGCGCGAGATTTCATCTGCAGGATGCATGTTCAGCAAAGCAGCACAACACCACAGTCTTTGGATAGCTTACTGCTGCAATTGTGTCGCTGGCCGCGATCAGCTCGTGATGATGATTGTACACCAAGGACTGTCGCTCGCTGTCGAGCTGCCGAATCTCTGCGTCGCGGTCAGTCGACAAGTCCAGTGAAATGACAGAGAACCCACCTGAAAGAAGCTCATTCTCTCGTTTCAACAGAGTCGGCAGTGATGAGGTCGTGATGAGCTGCTCATAGTACGACCGTGCATCGAAAGCAGTCGAATCTGCATAGCACACCCATAACATGAGCCATTCGCTCACGAAAGGGCTTCAGAAAGCCTCACCAAGATCCATAGGGTCCGCAGCCCTCCCCGACAGCGGCGACGGCGGCCCGACGCTCAAGCCATAGTGTTTCCTCAACAAATCCCTCGCGCGCGTCTTTGGCCGTTCTCGCTGCGGCAGCGGCGAGGTTGGCCCACCTCCCTGCAGCGGGGCACTCGAATGCGATGGCCTCCGTGAATTATGCGAATCTGGGGTATCGGCACACATGGGGACGGGCGAGGTGGCTCGTAATGGAGAGGATGGCGGGCGCGGGATGGGCGTGCGTGAGCGCGAGGGCGTCTCTGATGGGCTCGTTGCAGCAGACATGGCTCGAGATAGCGGAAATGAATGATGGGGAAGAGGAAGGTTGCGTGGATAGGGTGGCCGAATGTCTCAGATAGAGCTTATAATATATGCGGCAAGTAGACTTGGGGGTGTTGGCGCTGCGTCCGCACGCCCGGGTCCGAATGACCGGTGGATAAGACCGACGAGCATTTAACCATTTGCGACTCGGAGGAGGGGATTGAGTTACGAGAGAAAGTATGATGGTTCGCGATATACAGAGGATAGAGTACCGATGGCATGAGCATTTGTCCGCGATATACAGAGTATTAATGAGGAGATTTGAGAAGGATAGTTAGGAATAGTTCAGATAGTTCGGCAGTGGGAATGTGAAAGTCAATGAAGAATGTAGAGATAATCACATACGTCGGCCTTTTACAGCAAAGCAACAACGGTTGTAGGCATGACAGACGGCCACACAACGTCGACAAAGTCCACAAGAGCAGTCGACAACAGCCGTTTAGGGACACAGTCGTCGACAGGGACCAATCGCCACAAGCGCGCTGGAGCGAAACTTTCGGGGCGCTCATCCAGCCACAAGCGTGGGAAACGGGCAACGAGGGTCATGATAATGTAAGCACACGCTCTGCAATAGCTCGCTATAACCCGAATGACTAGGGTCATTCGGAACATCTCGTCCCTCAGTGGACCCTCTCAGTTAAAACGAATCACCGATTCTTATTGCGTGAAAGTGTCAGAATTGGATTGAATGTTTCAGCCTTTCCTATCAAGTGAGTAGTATGGAGAAAAGACAAAAGCCCGTTTTGCACCTCTCCTGTTACGTCAAACTGCCTGTACTGACCAAATCAAATTGATGATGGCGGCCGCAGCAGGAGAATGTCCATAAATTTTCACTCTTTCATCACTTTAAGAGTTGGTGTTTTCTTTGTAACTTCTTGAGATCTCACCAGGTCTCGACCAGACATAGTCAACGCGATGCATATACTCTTGACAAGCTATGGGTACAGACATGGGTTCCGTACGTCGCGGACAAATTATACAAACACAGAAAAGAAAAAAACGAAACACAAGACGCTGTATATACGGACGCAGGCTCCGTGTAACGAGAGAGATTCGGAGAGAGAATGAAACAGAGAAAAGAAAAACCCCAGTGCCCTTTGCACTAAACGCTTCGTCATCGCGTCGACATGCTCCGCCTACTCAACGCACGGGCTCTTCCGTACGTTGTCACCTAAGCAAGGCGCAGAGGAAGTCGACGTTACACATTGGAGCAGAGATCAGAACATAAGGACGTATCTGATTCGTTAAATTACAGTATTGCTTAGCTCAAGTTCCGGCGCTTATATCCTGTGGTCCCTGGACGTACTTGTCTATGTCATGGGAAATAGAGGTCATGGATGCCGAGACAGTGGGCGGAGGCTCGGGACTTCCATATGAGCACTTGTCGACACCCGAGGTCACCGATGATGGGTCACTGTTTGGAATGTCGATCTCGTCCTTGATGAGGATCGCATTCCATTGTGCATGCGCCCCGGCGTTGAGCTCGTGCGAATGTCCCCAACGTTCCAGTTCC
The DNA here is from genome assembly GCF_001632365.1 of Laetiporus sulphureus 93-53. Taxonomy (NCBI): domain Eukaryota; kingdom Fungi; phylum Basidiomycota; class Agaricomycetes; order Polyporales; family Laetiporaceae; genus Laetiporus; species Laetiporus sulphureus. Next base: position 232,897 of record NW_024468556.1, read on the forward strand.
CCCACTAGCTGATTGACCTCTTTGTCCTTGCCCGCCAGACCGTCCTCTAGCTCGAGGATCCGTTGCTGGAACGCCTGTCTCTCGAAGAAGTTCTCCGCCTGCAGGAAGTCAATGCTGCCCTCTGCGGCCTCGAGGGACTGGGCCGCTGCACGCTTGTCGCGTTCGAGCGTGAAATTCTTCGCTATCTGCTTCTTGACTTCCTCCGTGAACGCCTGCTTGGTGAGCTTGTCTTGCTTCTTCACCCGCCTGAGGCCCTCGTTCTTTGCCTTGTAGCGGCGCCGGTTGTCTTCCTGCCAGGATAGAGCTGCTTGACAGAGAGCGAGGCGAGCCTGACAATCCTCCAACGATCCCGCAGGATACTCATTGTCGCAATCAAGGTCGCCAGAGCCATCTTCCGTCCCTTCCGATGCGTTCTCATACAATTCAAGCCTATGGTTGCACGCCCGAAGTTCCGCCACGAGGGCCGCATTGTCCGCCCGTAACTTGCGAACTTGCTCGTCCGATGCGACCTGGGCGAAATAGTTCTCCGCCACCAGGAAGTCGATGCTCTCCTCCGCGGCTTCCAGTGCCTCAACCGATGCGAGATTCGAGCGCTCGACGGTCGCAACCTTGTCCTGATACTTCCGGATCTCCGCGATGAGTGTCGTCCTGGTCGCCTCGAGGAAGAACAAAAGATCGTCGACCTTGCGCTTGAAGCGAGATCGATCTTTGTCACACCAGTCGAAGGCCACATGAGAGAGACGGAGGCGACCCTCGCAGAGCTCGAGGTCTTCCCTTAACTCCGTCACTACCGAAGACTCCGTCTTGTCGCCAACTAGATCGTTATTATCGCTATCGTGCTCGTCCATCCGTGTCGCTTGAGGAATCGATTCGGCTTGCTTGAGAAGTCTGTTGCTCTCCTCGCATGCATCCAAATCGTATCCGTCGCTGTCCCACTCGTCTATCCATGCCGCCTTAGGAATCAGTCCGGCTTCTTCGAGGAGGTCGTTCCACTCCTCGTATGCATCCGGGATACCATCTTGGTCGTTCCGCTCGTCGGTACCTGCATCGGAAGAGATGAGTATCTCAGGGGCCCTATCTCTCTGCTGACTCACCTGGGCCAGTACCATCGCATACCTGCTCGTCAGCCCGTATCGCCTCAACAATATGTCGGTCTTGCTCCAGGAGCTTGTTCCTCTCCTCAGTGACACTAGAATACAAACACACGCTCTGCTGGGTCCACCTCCCAGCAGGCTCAGATCCCCCATAGACGCCGTCGGAAACAAAGATCGCTCTAACTTCGCCAGCGAAGCAAGACGCATAACTGATTTCCGTGACGCTGCGGTACTCGTCCTCTGTGTCCACGGGCGGGGCACAAGAAGAAGGACTCGGTCCATCCTCAGTGACTGGTGGGGAGGGATGAACTTCGGCGAGGTCGCAAGGGGGAAGGGAGGGAATGGGTGTAGGATTCATGTTGGCCGGCTCGCGTTGGTCCTCGAAAGCCGGTGGGCAAGACTTGACTTGTACGTTAATATTGCTGAAGGCGCTACTGTTGGCCGGTGCCGGGCTAGCGTCGGCATGCTCGAGGCCTTCCTCATGAGTTGGGGAGCAAGACTCGAATTCTGACGCATTACTTGACGGGGCGGAAACATCTTGAAGGTGATTGGCATCTTCTAGCTCGGGGCTACCCCCGAGAGCTTCTCGGAATGGTGATACCTGTTCGACGGAATTGCACAAAGCGGGATCTTCTTGACTGCGGCTCGCGTCACCTAGCTTGAGGTCATCCTCGGGAGCTGGCAACGCGACATATTCGACTTGACTGGGAATGGCGGGCATCTTTTGACTGCGACTCGCGTCACCTAGCTCGGGGCCACCCCCAAAAGCTGGCAACGCGAAACGTTCGACTTGACTAGGCATAACGGGGTTCTTCTGAAGGCCGTTGTGATCGCTCAGCTCGAGGATGTCCTCAGAAGCTGGCAACGTGACTTGACTGGATATAACAGAGCCGTCTTGACCTGAGCCTGTTTTGACCGGTTGTATTCTATCCTCGCGGACATCCAAAAGCGACTTGACCTGTTCGACATTGCTCGAAGCGACGGCACTGGCTTGCGTACGAGTTGCATTGGCCTTGAACTGGGCGTTCTCTTCCTCCAAACGGGCGATCTTGGCTCGAAGGTCCTTGAGAATGGTCTGAGAACAAGTGAGCAACGAGATCACTACAAACAGCGAAAGCGCACCTCAAACACTGTTCTGCCATCGAGAATATCGGTTGCCTTATCATCGTATTGATCGTTCTCGCAAGGTATCGATGAAGCAGCGATGTCGGCGAAGATTGGTCTTGCGACGTCATCGAGACCACTGATGCTAGGAATAAAAGAGAGATCGTTCGACGCAACGGTCTTCTCCTCGACCTTGATGCTCCTGTCCTCGGGGCTGAGATAACCATCAGCAGGGTCGGTAGATGCATCGTTCCTTGCGCCATTTTCCGCACCACCTGCGAGAGCATCGACGTTGACCGCCTCGAGACTCTTGAGTGCACTATAGATAGGCCAACTGTCTTCGATATCCTTTCGGGTCATGATATCAGCATTTGAATCCTCCTTGTGGTCATCTTCGCAGAATATTGTCGTAGTGACGGCGCCCACGCTCGGCACTTCCTCGACTTCATCGAATCCAGTGAAAAGGGGACCATCCAGCGCGATGGTCTCCTCCTCGGCGAGCGACGACTTGCGACTCTCGTCATTGGGGTTGAGACGAGAATGCTCCTGAGAGACGCCATTATTAGCGGCATAGATCCATAAATCCTCCTCCTTAGTAACTTCCGATTCGTGTGCGAGAGTATCATTATTCAAGTTCTTGAAATCTTCGTCCAAATGAAGCTGTTCGTGATATAAAGTGGGCAAACAATACCCACGCAGTAGTGAGCACATACCTCAAACATAGGCTCGTAAAAGAGGTCGTCAACACTTTGGTCCTGCTCTTTGATGTCCTCACTGGGTATCGGCGAAGCGTCGACATCGACGATCGCAGTGCATAGACTCTCACCCTCAGAGCTGAGACGAGAGTATTCAACTGAGATGAAACCACCGATGGATTCCGTAGACGAGTCCTCCTTTAGTGCACTGATCTTCATGTCCTCGAAACTATCGTCAACACGAGTCTTCGGCGCAGGGAAAGCATCCATGAGCGAGGGCATCCCGACATCATCGAGAACGCCGGTCTCCGGAGTGAAGAAGGGACTGCCGGTTGCGCGAGCCTCTTCTTTGATCAAGGAGCAGTCGAAGAAGTCTTCTTCATCGCTGAGATGAATATCTAGATCCCGTAGATCGACTACGGACGTGGACTCTTGAATGCTTTCGTCCGCGAAGAAATCGACATCATCTTCTGACCGGTCCGAGGATGTGTCGAGTTCTCCGATAAAGTCCAATATCAAGTACTCCTCGTCTCGCCATTGCGAGTCGGCCATACGGGTGGTGGCTTGATGGATCCATTCGAGGAAGAGGTGCACGACGACCACAGAGGCAAAGACCAAGGTCCCAAATCGTAATAAACCAATGATCGAGGGGTCGGCTGACAGTCCACACAAGCCGCCTAGGGCCATCCTTATTGCCGAGACAACCCAAATGGCGTGAATCAGCCTAGCGAGGACGAGCGAGATGTATGGGACACCGTAGGTCTTCAATTCCTCCGAAAGTGTATTGAAGACGAGCGCCAGACAGAAGGAGCTTGTCGGGAGGATGAGAGAACCATCGTGAGAGGCCAGTGATGATACAAGATTCTGTAGGAGCCAGGACGGTAGAATGAAGCATCCAACAGGGAGCACGGCCTGCCAGATGAACTGCTTGATACGACGAAGAGCTTTGCGGCGTCTTGCCAGCCACACCACCCCGTCGTACGCGATGCACCCCACTACCAGCGAGAATGCCAACGCCGATGCGGGAGAGGTCGATGCCCAAGCAGCGAGGGACGAGATGAATGTGTCGCCAGGCGGGAACTCTTGAGCCCCATACTTGCCGAGGACTGCACCGAGCGACGACGACGGACCGGCGGCGGCGACGAGAGGACGTTGACCTACCTCACCGTTACCACCGCTGCCCGTCGGGGGGCCGGACTCGTCAAGCCCAGCCAAAGCAGAGAGGTTGAGAGTGAGAATGAGTTGTGAGATGATGTGTTCCATGATTGTGCTGAGGAAAAGAAAGACAGCGAGACACACAATTAAGTAGACTTCGAAGAGGCTGACAGTATTTCGGACCCCGTAGTCAGCCTCAGCGACAGTGAGTTGAGATGCTTCTTGTTTTGCTACCTCCATTCTAGCATGCCACACAGAGCGCAGCGAATTGTTAGGAAGCCCGGCGTTAAAGTGTCATGCCTACGAGAAAGCTCGCTGCATCGGCCCCTTGCGCGAGTCGTGCTGTGCAGTTGACAGGACCTGACAAAACCTAAATAAAAACAGAATGCGACACAACGCGACCCACAATGCATTCTCTCAGATTGTCCCCACAAGCCCGCGAACTTGACATTTCGGCTCTGAGTTTTGCAGTCTGGGAAAGAGCACGGAACGCATTGAGAAAGAAGAACAACCGGGTTACCGCTCCACGTTGCTAAAATTCTCTTCATAGTAAAAAAAGATGCCCGTCGACATGCTGGCAACGCACATAGCACGGAAAAGATATTTGGTGAGTCGAAGTCCATTGTACACCGCATTTTGCTGAACGTATAGAGCCCTGACTGCTTGTACGCCGGCCATAGGGGGACGAACTTGAAGGAGGGGTGACAATTCTTCACCGTGGCATGGCGTTCGACGAGAGAGCATTCATGAACTGCGCTAGAGTGGACCGAGCATTCGTGGACTGCGAATTGTACTGAAAGGTAGGATATCGGCGATTGGCCAAGTGAACGAATCGTTCATGAGGTTAAACCTTGGGCAGAGGACGGATTCGGGATTCAAGGAAAGCGATGATATACAGTGGATTGCGAAGGCATCTGTGCTTTGGCTGCCACATAGGGATCATAGGAATATAGTTCTCGAGTGGACGGCGTTTCAACGCGATGGTGATGTGTGGTGGAAGGTCAGACGGCACAAGCTCGAAATTCCCGTGCATTTCCAAATGCGATCGCACGGTCATCACATGATCGCGTCTGTTTCATTCTCAAGACCTTTGAGTTCGCGAACTTCGAGTCCGAGAACAGTCTGTGTAATCCTCGCTCTCGTGTTTGCACCAAGCTCCCTGTATCTTTATAGGCAACGATGTATCACACAACGTCACTAAAGAGATTATCAACTGCTCCAAGATCAAAATTCAGTAATGGTCTTTTCTTAATGCAGCACAAGCGTGATTACCGCCTTTCGGACAGTGTAAGGGCTCGACTCAGGAGATAAGGGCGACGCGAGGAGCGGAGGCAATGAGGAGCGAAGAGGATAGATAGAAGGGTACGTCGAGAAACTACTGGCGTTGTTCCTGCGACGATTCCCGGAGAATCGTCGCAGCTTATATACATGTAGGATGAAAGCATTACTAAGGAAGAATATAAGGATGATCTCGTAAGCGGAAGCGGATGCAAGAGTCATCTGAAGGAAACCAAGCACGACTAGAACGTCGTCTACAACGTCTGTGTCCAAAAGAAGAATATCCGCCTCGAGGCTATCCAACCTCGAGTAGTCGAGAGCGCGCTGCGGAGCGGATGCAACTAATGAGGAATGGAACGTACAGCGACGGAAGAGCGTCGGGAGTCCGCAGTGTGTCTGTAGCGCGACAGAGATCATGACAGACAGGCTCACCGCGTAATGACCAGTGTGAGGTAGATTCATCAATACTCTGTATTCGCCTTCATTTTTTGGTTCCGCTGATCCAGTGCCATTCCGCTGATGTCACTGCAACAGCACATTGTCTGCATTTTTGTGCAATGCAGGGATAACTGCGCGGCACGCTGCTCAAGAGGAGAGTCAGGCCAAAAGTTCTGAGCCTCAAGGCATTACCTCTTGGCGGAGAGCACTTTCGAAAATCCCAACATAAAGCGGAAAGCACTCGAGTTGGATCTAGTCATCAAAACGAGCATGCGTACTTAAGCTCGAGCTCAAGAGGCGTGAAGGCCGAACGCGCTGGAGAGTGTCCGAGTCGTCCGTCAGATGACCGTGTTTGTGCGGCAAGTCCCACCCGGTGCTATGCTACTAGATGGCCTTCTTCGTAGCAGTAGATGCTCGTTTGCTCGATAGACAACATACCCCATGTGCGAGTGACCCCATGAAGTTCGTCGACACATACTCCTCATACCCCGTCGCTTCGACTCCGAGTATGGTGTAACTCCAGCATGAACCATTGTTCGAAATATGTTAGCAGTAATCGATGTACAATCCACCATGAGGTATCCATTACAATACACATACTAGTAGCCTGATGCAAACACATACAACACGGCACAACATTGAGACTGAGTCACCAATGGATTCCATAGATGATTGCTCCATGATCTTCATGTCCTCGAAACTATCGTCAACACGAGTCTTCGGCGAAGGGAAGACATCCACGAGCAAGGGCATTTTGACTTCATCAAGAATGCTGGTCTCTGGAGAGAAGAAGGGACTACCGATTGCACTAATCTCTTCTTTGATCAAGGAGCAGTCGAAGAAGTCGTCTTCGTCGCTGAGATGAAAATCTAGATCCCGTAGATCGACTACGGACGTGGACTCTTGAATGCTTTCATCCGCGAAGAATTCGACATCATCTTCTGACCGGTCCGAGGATGTGTCGAGTTCTCCGATAAAGTCCAATATCAAGTACTCCTCGTCTCGCCATTCCGAGTCGGCCATACGGATGGTGGCTTGATGGATCCATTCGAGGAAGAGGTGCACGACGACCACAGAGGCAAAGACCAAGGTCCCAAATCGTAATAAACCAATGATCGAGGGATCGGTTGACAGTCCACACAAGCCGCCTAGGGCCATCCTTATTGCCGAGACAACCCAAATGGCGTGAATCAGCCTAGCGAGGACGAGCGAGATGTATGGGACACCGTAGGTCTTCAATTCCTCCGAAAGTGTATTGAAGACGAGCGCCAGACAGAAGGAGCTTGTCGGGAGGATGAGAGAACCATCGTGAGAGGCCAGTGATGATACAAGATTCTGTAGGAGCCAGGACGGTAGAATGAAGCATCCAACAGGGAGCACGGCCTGCCAGATGAACTGCTTGATACGACGAAGAGCTTTGCGGCGTCTTGCCAGCCACACCACCCCGTCGTACGCGATGCACCCCACTACCAGCGAAAATGCCAACGCCGATGCGGGAGAGGTCGATGCCCAAGCAGCGAGGGACGAGATGAATGTGTCGCCAGGCGGTAACTCTTGAGCCCCATACTTGCCAGGGACTCCACCTAGCGACGATGACGGACTGGCGGCGGCGGCGAGAGGACGTTGGTCCGCCTCAGCGTTACTGAGAGTATGTTGTGAGATGACAGGTTCCATGATTGTGCGTACTGAGGAAAAAGAAGACAGTGAGGTCAACACTCTTATGGAACTCGAAGAGGCTGACTGCATTTCGATCCAGATTCTGAGCATCATGGCATTACCTCTTGGCAGAGAGCACTTTCGAAGATTCCAACACAGTGCGGAAAGTGCGTACGCGTGGGTTGGATCCAGTCATCAAAGCGAGTATATGCGTCCAGGCCGAACGCGCTGGAGAGTGTCTCTGTTGGCCATCACATGACCGTGTTTGTGCTGTCCTACAGGTTTAGTACGGTCGCTGCACTGCAAGTCCCACCCTGTACTATGCTACCAGACGACCTCCCTCATAGCAGTTTTCTCGATAGACGATATACCCCATGCGCGAGTGATCCCATGAAGTTCGAGTTCGTCGACACATATTCCTCACACCCGTCGCTTCTCGCAGCTTCGACTCCGAGTATAGTGTAACTCCAGCATGAACCATTGTTCGAACAACGCATGACATATGTGTGTTAGCAGTAATCCATGTACAATCCACATGAGGTATCCATTACAACGCACATAGCCTGATGCAAACGCATACAACACAGCACAACATAGCAACGCCGCCTATCGTACACCGCCCCACAAGAAATCGCAGGCACATACCGTCCCATATCCGCACTGGCATGCGAACCTATCACAATCCATTTGTTCCCATAAAGACTGCGATCCATCACACCCAACTATCCCTCGTCTTCGCTTCCACCCTCACCATCATCCTCTTCCCCTTCTTCCACTCCTTCCTCCACGATCCCCACTCCTCCATTCCACTCCCGTTCCCACAGTGGCACGCCATCCGCATTCTTGTGCGCATCCGAAACGACCAGAGCAGGATGTCCCTGCGCGAGCGAACTGCGTGCAGACTGCAGCCGCGTGAGCAGCGATTCGCGGTCGTCAATGAGCGACGTGATATGCTCGATGGCTGAGATGACACGGACATTAGCACTATTTATCTCCGAATGAAAGCAAGGTCCACCGCCGCGAGCCGATAACGGCCAGACGCACACGTGAAAGCCGAAATGATGGACACACTGCGGCCGGAGGCACAGCAATGGACACGAAGGCGGAATCACAGACACCGCGCACCATCATCACACCATACAGCACGGCAAAAGGATCCGACACTCACTCTTCTGCAGCACCACATTCTCGCTCTTTGGCCCCGCGCGCCCATCGACAATGCTCTCTTCGCTCTTCTTCTTCCTCTTGCGTCCCTTCACTCCTCCCACAGAGCTTCCATCTTCCGTACCAGCTGCCACTTGTGCATCCTCCGCTGCAATCGCCTCGCGTAGCGCTGGCACCGCGTTGCATAGAGCATCGTACCCACGCCGAATATTGGCACGCCGCTTCTGCTCGCTCTGGATGTGATTCGCGCGCTTCTGCGATGGCGAAAGCAGCGCAGGCTTGTTGGTCGTCGCTGTCCCTGCGCCTGACGTGCGCGCCCGGTTGACGTTGGAGCCTGCCGAGGACTGGCGCCGAGAACGCGTGTTTGGCTCCGTTGGGGAATGTGAGGGCCGTGGCCGTTTTGGCGCGGATGAACCAGTATGTGAGTCGTCCTCTGGCAGAGATCGCTTCGACGAGGTCGAGATCGACACGGACGGCGCTGAGACGGAGGTGGGTAACGATGTGCGCCGGGGAACATCTGTCGCGTTGGAGAGAGGGGGCGACATGATTTTCTCGAGGGAGCGTATGGAGGGTATCTGCTGTTGGGTACTATGCGGGCGGGGCATGAAGGGGTCCTGCGAAGCATGTCGGTGGTCCAAGGCCGGGAACGGGCCAGCAAAGCTGTGGGGCCGCGCGTCACCCGACGACGACGACGACGACGCTTCTGGGCTGAAACTTGGCCAACGGCTCGAGCTTCCTGTCCTGTTCGTTATGCTGGAGCCCGCTGGTGACTTGCCTTGCGTGCCTGACTTTGAACTAGATGTGCTGTGGGCAAGGCTGCCCATGGCCATGAGATCCTTGGTGGCCTTTGCGAGGGCATCTCTGCCATGGGTGATATGGATCTTCTCTGCGAGGCCCTCGAACTCGAGGTGGTCATGGTGGTCGACGGCGGCGAGGAAGGAGTTGAACGAGACGGACTCGGACGGCGATAGGATCGACATTGTGCGGGGCCCCGTCTTTACATAGTCGCCCACGATGGCGGCTTGTGATAAAAGTCGCATCCACCGATGGCGAGACTCCCACAGGCGCACACGTGATTTCGGCGAGCGCGGGCGCGTGGTCAGCGAGATTGCGTGGCACGCGTGACACGCAGAAACGGTCGTCGTACGAGCTCCCTCGAGCATCGGAGAAGCTGTCAGCTGGTGCTGCAGGTGAGGAATCGCATGGCGGAAGAAAGAAGGGACAAATCTCAAGTGGCCGAGGACAGAATAGGCTATGGAGAATAATATGCGCGCTTGTGCGATCACTGATTTGCCGTGAGTTTCAAGGGCTCGGCAACTGATGAGAGGGGCATCGTCTCGACTGCGCGAACATAATCATCGTGACGTGTATTCGGCGACGGCGCGAATTATCCCTGAGCATTACGCAAGCTGCAATCAATGTCAATGGGACATTGCCATGAGGGCGAAGGAAGAGTTGAGCGAACAGTGGCAGTGCTGCAATTGTGCTGACCAAGATAGTATGACAACCGTCTTTACGGCTGGCTCAAAACGATCACACCGACGTGCTCAACCATCGTCGTCGGAGTCTCCGGTATTATGAACCGTATAGGGAAGGCACGCTACCTCTTTGGGTAATCTTTTCACGTGATCTGTGGCTGTGGTGGGGACATGCATAGATGCCACATGGAGGGAATATGTCGGGGATGCTGTCGCTGGCAATTGAATACTCGTTCTTGAACAGCATGGCGCAGAGAATGACAGCGACAACTCCAATGCGGCTACATCTGAAGACGATCTGTCATCCTAGTATAGCACCTGCATACAATGAAGAGTATGATGTGCCGATTCGAAAAGCTTCGAACTTGAACGTTCTCACTAGCACGAGCCCGGTGCCCAGGAGCGCGGAACCAAACCAAATAAGCACTAGTGGATTTGAGGTCGCATTTGAGGTCGCTTCATAGGAGTTTATAGGGGACAGGCAGTGCGCCCAAAAGAAAAATCCTCCGGGACATGGTATATGCCTGTGGTCTTCCGATAATAGCGGACATATGGACATAGAGAGCAGCCGGACCAGGATGGAATCGAGAAGACGTCCGCGGCAGCATCCAACTTCCCGCAGGCTGTGCATGAGATACATGGAAATGGCAGGAGAAAGCACTCAGATGGATTGTCAACTCGCCTTAGAACCCTCAGCATTCAGGTCAAGATAAATATCTGCAGTCGAGCAGAAGAACTTCAAGTATACGGACAAGCTGTGACGGGGCCCTCGTCCACGGCCCTCGTCCACGAGCTCGGACACGGTCGTGTGACTATCGACGCCTGCTCATCACTTGAGAGCTTGGCACTCCCATACATTAGTCCAACCTAACGCAATAAGGCCACATAGAAGGTCTCCTTGACAGAAGTCTAAAGGAGACCTGCAGAGCCCGGCAACTTACCTCCAAGAGAATTGGCTGTAACGTGGGGGGACTAGACGGACATGGTGGTTATAAGTATGTTGTTTCCGTCGCAACGGACCAACCTGAACATCATGCTTACAGAAAACAGGCCCTCTTTCCGCCTTTCATTCTCCATAAACAGTCGCATCTTCATCAATGCAGCTGATGCACACACGCAGCTCCACCGCATGGGGGATGACGACACTGTCAAACATGCTCTCCTGCTCTTCTCAGCGTCACGTAACTATGAGACACGCACCTCCTCCTGCACGGGGGCACACCCATTGATCCCCATCAACTCGTCGTCTCCTCGAGTCTCTCTCGCCCAACCTGAGCCGCCTTCCACATTGAATTCGACTCCCCTGAAATCCCATTCGTGGACGACCAGGACAAGGGGACGGAATTTGAGCGGACAAAGGATCGGCCTCGCGGTGAACGCCTGGGGGTTACATCAGAAGCAGAAGAGTGGTGTGTTGCACATGGCGACAGTAGGAGAGATCGTCGTCTAAATTGAAGAACGCGAAAATGTACGTCAGCATACCACCGTGCGCAACAGAACGTTCGTTGAAACACTGCCCACTTACTAATGCTTGTCTGCGGCGTCGACAGCGCCATGCGGCGGCGCAGCCATATTAACAAACCGTAATCAGAGACAGCGCGCGGTCATTGACGCAACCCAGTTCAATCGTGGTCCGTACGCTACGGGCGAGTAAGGTCGGGCACCCGACGGGAAGGACTAATGTACATGGTGGCAGACCACGAAAGACGTACGGACATCTACACCCGGGGCCAGGCGCAACGCACGAAGGGAGCAGATGGGGTCGATATTGGCATTGTGCAAAGGTATCTGGCACGAGAGGGATAAACTAGCGAGGTGTGTATAAGATACGCATACGCAGCGACATTGAGAAGATGTATCAGTGTGTTGGTTCAAGATGTGGCAGGGAGACAGATAGTTATGCTTAGGCTCTACGGGTGCAATAGATGGACGACACATGCGGGTGCAGCAAACGCGAAGGCAAGGTGCGAGTACTTGTCCAAGACTGTCCGGGAGCTGTATCGAGGCCATGTTGCAATCGGAAAGTCCATCAGCGTCGTTTGTTGGAAGGCACGTCGCATCTGGCCGTCACCAGGACAGTATTTTCGAAGGGCGGGGGGGCTCGTCGGCATGGAGCGCTAGCGACGCGGAGGCCCGCTTAAGGGGGCCTGGTTACCGATTCGGCGCGAGCGACGACAGCGAGAGCCCTTGTGCAAGCTCCGCCTTCCACGCGAGGCGGCGGATGGCCTCGGTGTAATCGACCCACTCGCGTCTGCGCTCCTTGCTCTCGAGCCAGTCTGCGTCGAGGTCGGCCACGTCGAGCTCGTAAAAGTGGTATGTCGACGACGCGGAGGGGATCGTGGTGACGAATCGTGTGATCTTGCCGCGCACGCCCGCTGCAAGAAAATGCACAGGTAAGGCATGAGGTGACGGGCGAGAGGAAAGGGTCAGGAAGGGGGATGGGGAATGGGAGAGGAACGGATGAGACCTTCTTCCAAGGCTTCCCGCGAGGCTGCTGCTTCTAGCATCCCGTCTGATGGCTCCCAACCTCCTTTCGGTACTGGCGAACGCGAACGTGGCATACGAAGCAACGTTAGCATTTCTCGTAGGATCAAAGGGAAAAAAAAAGGGGCGTAAGCGCGGACTCACAAACCCAATGATTTGGACGTTTGCGACTTGTGATGACGAGCACCTTGCCATTGGAACGTGCTATCGGGATCGCACAGCACACGACGCGCGGTGTTGTCCGGCCCTTGTTGTTGCTCATTGCGGATGGCGGAAGGGCGGAAGTTAGGTGGTTTAGCAGTGGAGCGTCCGTGGCGTGGCGACGACTCTTTGACGACGAGCAACGATCTTTCCCGAAAGACTGTGACTGAGAGGCGGTGCCGCGCGTCCTCAGGGGACGACCGGGCTGGAGCAGAATGGCGTGCGTGCACAACTAATGGATAGACGTAAAATACGCGTGCCGGTTTTGCAGACGATGCGCGTGCTACCTAAGGGCGCCCGCAGCGATACCTGTGTGTTAAAATTCAGGCGAGAGCGTCGAGAAGCTTCGCGCTTACAGCGTTGAATCTCGGAGTTGCAAAGCGCAAAAGCGGGAGAAAGTGTCGCGGAGGCGGCACACGACCACGAGGAGGAAAATTAAGGAGAAAGCAGGGAGTAGGATAGCTTATATAAAAGACTGATAGGGAGCGTCTTGGGCGGTGGGCGACGGTTGTGGTCGAGGACGCGTACGGTGGCGGCTCGGCGAGGGACGCACAAGCCAATGGCTTGACGCACGTTGCTCGGCCCACTGGCACGCCGCGCTAGCCCGAGCATCCAGGCATTCACCCGCATTCTCGTCCCTATCTCCTCAGCTGCGGTCACCCCGTGCAGATGGTTGAGGACATGGCTACATCCCTCTTCGGAGGCGCAGATCACTGCCCGCTTCTCATCTTCTGCAATCAAGATACGGCACACCCTGACGCGCAGATCCAAGCGCCATTGTATTCATAAATTCTACACCGCCCGACGGCAAACTACGTGCACTAGCTCCGGGTATACAACAGGCTCTCAACTCCCGCATCGGCCAAGCTTGAAACATCCGGCGCATGGCGTGCCGTCCTTTCTCTACTCGTTCCATCTGAAAGAAGCCATCAGTTGATAGAAGCAAGCGCTGGACTCGCGACATTGTACGTACGCGACCAGGAACATGCAGAGGACACCGAACGCCATCGCTGCGAACTACAAGGCAAAGTCAGCACCATACACTTCAAAACGGTTCACATGCACTTCAACGCACCTCCCGCAAGGCCTGCTTTCCGCTAGAGCTTTCTTCCAGCAATCTGTCGATCAGCGGGGAGTCAGAATGTCCCTTGGGGTCGCTTCTACAAGAAGACATACGTGGGCAACACTGCGACAGCGCCAATGTACATGAATCCACCAGCCACAAACGGGATCACCTGAAGACCACACCGCCGACATCTCAGTTCCGGAACACGGCACGAGGCGAAACGAATGTATTCTCGACTCACCAGGTCTGCTAGTTGGACCGTTGTCCCCAGAAGCCCCGCGGCAGCCTGCCGTATGGCTGCTGCGAGATCTGTCACCTCGTGCGCCGCGCTCCCGGACGCTGACAAGTTGCGGATGCCGATACCCATAAACGTGCTGGAGAAGAACAAGGAAGAAGATCCATCAGCGATGCGATGCTCCGTCCACCCACTGAGCGTATCTGCGTCTACTTACCCGACCTAACCATACCAGAACAGCGGACGAAAAGCACGGATGTCAGCAGATCAATCTAACGAGGGCGGGAGCAACTATGATGATGACGGGATAAATGTGCAGTGCTAACACAGCAAAGGGCTCAGAAAGTGCTCCAGTCTCATGTTGAAATATATGGAGAAGATAGACCAGGAACAAGATGTGTCCAACACTCGGCGAAACCGAATGCATATATAAAGGGCTAGAGGAGTCGAGAATAATAGACGCACAAATGCTCCAATAGCAGTCAGAAATTGCGACTGCATTGCTTGCTTTTTAGTGAAACCACTGCGTACTAGGATAGAATAGTCGGCAATTTCATGGGGAATTTCATGTGCGAAACATGCCAAAGTGGTGGTGGCGCCGATCAAGGGCGACGAGTAAAATGATGCAGCCATTCTGCAATATAATCATCAGTAGACCGCCTTACGAAAAGACGGAGCTTGATATCGCACGTACGCGAGACCATCTGTACTAGTAGAATCAATCGATCAGGATTATCTCAATGGACGCAGCAGAAGACAGCTCACATGTTGTGCACGAAGTCGCCAAAAAGGTTTAGATAGGCTGATAACCTGGACGTCTGCTTCGCCGCTTTCTCCTCCTCGTGCGCGGATGGTGAGCCGGCTGCCAACGTGTCTGACTTGTCCGAGCCGCGAGACCGAATCTCGCCGGTCGAAGCGGCCAGTGATACGCCAGACGCTTGGGCGGCGTCCTTCGCTGACTTCTCGCCGTGGACGTGACTGTGAGAATGTCCGGCGTCCCCGTTTTCGCTGCCCAGAACGCGGAGCGTCTTTTCCATCAAAAAGAACGACGCGAAGCCCACGAAGATGCCCAGTCTGCAGGCGCGTCGTCAGAGTGGTCTCTAGGCTTCAGTCTGGCCTGTGGCGCTCACCCGATGAGAATGTTGCGCTTCTCCTCGACCATGACAAAGTGGATACCCCCGTCCTGGTGCTCGCCCATGAATGCGTGAGGCACAAGATGCAGGAAGACGTCGGAGAGAAGTCCCCCAGTCTACAAATGGCCCTTCGTCTCAGAATTCCTACGCGCGACGAGGCAGAGAAGCACCCCTCACCGCAAACGCCGTCATCGTATTCAAGGTATTGGGGTTGATCTGTGCCGGGATGAATGCCAGGATGAAGTTCGGCACCCTGGAAGATGAGACGTAGAGGCAGGTTAGCCGATGACATTGCCTGTACAGGACGTGCGGAGCGAGTCTGCCGTGCAAGTGAGAGAAAAGAATTGGACTCACGAGCTGATGTAGAAAGTTCCAAGGACTGGCCCATTCGCAGGTTATGTCATGTGTAGGTCAGGCCGGCATTCTTCCAGCGACACGTTCGTCCTGAACGCTGCAAGTGCGACGTACCGGAGTTCCAGCCAGGGCCGAAGGGAAAGAGCCATGCAAACACCTGGCGCATTATGGGTGACTGCGCTTCCTCCAGCTCACGCTTGAGGGTGTTGAGCTGCTGAATCGGTGAACAGTCATAGATTTCCGTGTCCTGTGGGGTTAAGCGGGAAGCAGGGGCGAGGGTCTCTCGTTAGAATTTGGCCATCCTGTAGTCGCACGTGCGTAGGCGGTACTGACCAGGACGGCAAGCGGTGCCTTTGCCGTGTCCGCAACTACTGTTGTCCCTATTACAAGGCTCGCTGCGGCTGCGAGGAGCAAAAGAGCTCGTCGACGTGGTGTCGAGCTGAAGATGGCCATGGTCGAGTGCAAGCTGCTCGCAGTCGGTGTGCGGCGCGAGCACGAATCCGAATCCGAAGCAGTGCGAGGTACACTAGGTCACGTGGCCAACGCGTCTCTCTCAAGCGCGCGATCTCAGATCCGTTGCGGACGCGACGCGACACGCGCCCGAAGACGTGTTCCTCCCTACGGAATAGCTTTTTTCCTGCTTTGCAACTGCAATTTTATTCACTCTGAGAAGTATGTACCCCAGCGACGAGGAAAGTGCAGCCGTCAAGGCGGCAGAGGACCTCATGCTCAGCACCATGGCCCGCTACGACCCATCCCACGACGCGTTCCATGGTGAGTGGCGCCGCTGCCGAAGGCTCAGCGATTCCTTCATACCATCCACCAGTGCAACGCGTAAGAAAGACGGCTTTGCAGCTTGCACGTTCCATTTCGTCAACTCGACAACTTGACCTGCTGGTGGTCGAGCTAGCCGCCCTCCTCCACGACGTGCTGGACAAGAAATACGTCTCGCCCGAAGAGGCTGTAGAGCCCTACGCGTTCTTCACTCCTTTCTTCCAGATGCTCGCTTCTGATTGCGGAGTGGATCTCATAAAGGACGGCAGAGCGCGCACCATAGCTAGGATCGTGGACAACGTATCCTGGAGCACCGAGAAGCGGCTTCGCGCGACGGGCTTACTCGAGGATTGGCATCGAGACTGCATAGAGCTGCATTGTGTGCAAGATGCGGATAGGCTAGATGCCATTGGTGCATTTGGTGCGACGTCTGACCTTCCCTTCCCGTCTGCCCATCATTTGTACCAAGCTAAGTACTCCTCGTGCAGGGATCATGCGCTGCGCTGCTTATAGTGCCGTCACAAATCAGTGAGTTCTGATTGACACATGATAACTCAGCACAATCTGATTGAGCAATCTGTACTTAGTCCTCTGCATACTCCCGGTAATGATCCCGCACACGCCGCATCAGCTGTGCAACACTTTCACGACAAACTGTTGCACATCCGAGAAAGACTGAAGACAGAGCCCGGGATACGTTTAGCCGAGAAGCGATACCAGCTGGTGCGTGCAGTACTGGATTATAATCACTATAATTTTGGTGAGACCGCGATCAGATGTTGGACTTCTTGCAAGCAGTAGATGAGGAGTACAACGTCGAACACAGTTATTGAGACAGGCTTCCTCTGTCTGGAGGATGAGAACTGGGAGCGTTGGAAATGGGCTGATATGCATCATCTCCGATACAGCAGTGTAGATACAAAGCAGTTGGTATCATCCAGTGAATCATCTGTCGCATGCTTCGCGCACCCTCTTCCAGGGGTTCGTCCCGCCACGCGCGCCCTCAGACCCTTCCCTCCTCAAGCAAGCGCTCCTTCTCATCAGCGCGTCTGTGGGGATCACCCACCCTCCTGACAACACGCCTTCGCCTCATGACGTGAAGTAGCACAAGAGTCAACACGACTCCCGACGCCATTGCCGCACACAGCTTGTGGCCGTCCTTCCAAGCGATAGCAGGCCGGCCAGTCGTGGACAGCAGGGAGCCCCACCCAACAGCCCTACTAGCCAGCAATAGTATGAGCAACAATCCCGCTAGGACAGCCGTGCCGCATGTCAGGAGAGCGGCCAGCTTCCGACGATTTAGCGTGTGCGTCGTGTTCATTGACGTGTCGATTGGATGGACTATAGAGGAGGGTTTCTCCATGATCTTCTCTGGTGGGTCGATTGATGCAACCTTCTCTGCCGGACAGGTATCTGTCACGTTACCGATGTCCTCAGACTGTGCCAGAGTAGCATCCGTACAGGCAGTGCTCGGTTGGCTGACGACGGCGTCATGCGGCGCAACTTTCCGACGACCGCTGCATTCTCGTACTGCCAACGTTGCCGGATCCCTAGGATAGGCACGGCGGGCGGACATCGATTCCATATACGCCTCGTCGAACCCAAGGAGATATCTGCTGTAGATGTCCTGCAGATGTCGGCTAACGTCTTGCATAGAGTCGTCTCGCCCCCGATCGCTCCCCACGGCCTTCCAAAGGTCCATCCTGGAGGCGATCGATAGCCACATATTCCTTTCCATGCACTGACACATCGTCAGCGCCAATCGTCAGAATCGACGAGCATGCGCGGACACTCACGTAAAAGAAGCCCCCGGAAGTCGCGACGAGCAGGTGGAGTTTGTACAGGTCGATTGGCATGTCATTGATATACGTATCCGACGATCTCAGCGCGATGCAGTTCCTCTGCCTGTAGGCCATGTACTCGTGCTCGAAAATGTAAGGTGGTAGCGCGGGCATGACGACGGGTGTCTCGTTCACTCGCGCCCACTCCGAAGACCGAGGCATGGTTCCAGCCATCGCGCTGCGAGACTTGAAGAGGCTTGTCCACGACGGATGTCGACGATATCCTGCGATTTTTGAACTGGATACACCTCTCGGGTTGGTGAGACGCCGGCGCTCAGAACCAGATGCGACGGCCGTGGGAAATCTCGTGCTGCCGCCATCGATAAGATCTCCATCTCGAGCACAGTCCAAGAGCAGTGAGGGCTGCAATCTCTGATCGAAAGCAATAGTACCCGCGCCATGATGAACATCGGTCCTCGAACTGAACACGGCCGAAGGATGAGCTTTCTCTGCGCTACGCCTGAGGTGATGCGTAAAACAGCTTCATCAGCTGGTCTCAGAGAAGCAGGTGATGTTACGTACGTCCTTGCCTCCTCATCGCGCTCTGGACCCGACCCCGCGGAAGGCAGCTTGCCATAAGATGCACCGAGTTCTTTCAGCTCGGCGGCAAGGCCTTCTAGCTGGCGTCGCCTCTCAACGATCTCGGCATCAAGCCTCGTCCTCTCGGCTTCTCGTACCGTGCCTGCGTCAGGGCCGACCTGGTCAGCCAGCTCTTGGCGTTGCAATTCGAGATCTTTGAGGATCTTTTCAACGCTTCTGGTGCGGCTACGCATGTTGTGATATGCGAGCTGGCGGAGGCGTAGAGCCCTGGTCCGTTCTAGTAAAAGCTGTACGGTTTGCGCGCGGGATGTCGATGGCGAGGAGTGCCGCTGGCTCTGGATGGAAGAAAGTGAACGCTGAATCAAGAAGAACAGGCGGCATGTGTGGACCGCCGAAGACACAGACCTACCTGAGCATCTGTAGGGCCATCGCATGCATTCAGCTCATGGAACGTTGCGTTCAATGCTTGAAATGTTGTGCGATTTGGCTCCATTGTCAAGGAGGGGGCAGTTTAAATGCGAAGTCGAATGAGGCGGAAAACAGCGCGTAAGTACTGAATAGATATTGAGCGGCATAGCGGCATTCTGTGCACAGAAAGAGACCGGGGAGGACAACATTGATGGGTCTAGAGCCTACGTCAGCGGTGCTTCTTAACGTCGTCGGCATCTATCATGAGGCTAGCGGATTAAATGAGACGTTTAGTTCCGGCAACACGCCAGAACAGCGCCACAGCATACAAGACTCCCGCGCTTCGCCGTGAGTTGCAGCACCATGCTAAATTTGCCATCGAATCATTCGGAATGCACTGAGTACCGCGGTGCTGATGCATGCTGCGTGGATGTAGCGGATCATGCAGACTCGTCCATTTGAGAACGCGGCAGGCCGGCGGTTTTCCGCACCAATACAATTTCAATGCTGCCACGAAATGACACCTCGGCAACTGACTTCGGGCATTCGTAAGCACAACACAGTATAGCAAGTCGACGCACCACATCGGGCTGCCGTCGAGAGCCGCAAGCCACACGGTAATAGCTGGGTGGCCATCCGGGTATCGTCACCCGTTCGACAATGTCCGGCTAGTCATACAATACCGCTAATAGTACAACAGAGGAAACGAAGCACACCGGCAATCATTCCTAATCATCAAATTCCGACAGGTCTATACCATAGAAGAAATGCTGACGAAGACAGCGTTGGACACAGCGCGTCAGCATCAAGTACGATTCACAATGGTGAAAACGCACCTTATACAAACTCATCACCTTGACAACCCACGCCTCGAGATGGAAGATCTTCTTGTTGCCTACTCGCATGCGGACCTCCTACCGCGCGGCAATGAGATTACAATGACGTCTGCATCATTGAGAAGAGACGCACATATATCGCTGCCCAATGCATGATGTCCGCTTTGAGGCTTTCGTCGACTTGCTCTACCACTTGGTCTGCAATTGTCTGTACACGAGGTCCACCAGCAACGCCGCGCGGTTATTAGAGCGTTGCGCACCTTGAGCACCACTGTTGCCGGTATGCAATGGCTCAACAGCTCATACAGCTTCGCCCGCACTTCCATCACACGCGCTGGTGACTGCTCTTGCACGATCATATCTGCGACCTTCTGACAATAGGTCTCCCAGTCAGGTTTTGCGATGGTGATCGGCTTGTCGAGGTCGGTGCTGGAACGGTGAGTGACGTTAGAAAGGCCCACATTGGATATATCATGAGCGCGGTAAGACGAGCGTACGCACGATTGCATCTTCAAAGCCTCGAGCACAAGCACAGCTTTTCGCATGTTGCCATTTGCGTCCTCCACGATGTCGCGAGCAACCTTGTCAGGAATGTCGAACCCCTCCTTTCTCCCGACATAGCGTAGCACATTCTCCATCTGAGACGTCAGAAGGAATCAGTTCAGCAATGGCGCGTAGGCTAGACATAACACGGAGCACACCTCTTCTGCCGTCGGCGATGCGATCCTCACGAGCAAACATCGACTCTTGATGGGAGCGATCAGACGGCTCGTTGAGTTCGCGCAGAGGATGATGCGCAGGTTCGACATGTATTTCTCCATCGTTCGCCGCAGGGCTGCTTGTGCATCGCGAGTCAAGGAATCGGCTTCGTTGATCACAACCACTGCGCGCACAAGAGTTAGTACGAGATGCACCTAACGTGATAATATGGATGACCTTTGAAGCGTTGCTTCGCATTCAAGTCTATTTGCTGGGTTTGGGCGATCTCCTTCAGGAGTTCTTGGATCACCACTCGGTCGTAATTTCCGACTTCGCTATAAACGTTGGGTGGAAGCTCAGCAGTGAAAATCCCTAGACGGCAGCTCCACATACCTTGGAGTGATCTCGATATGGTAGTTGCTTTGCACGAGGTTCACATCCAGTTTCCTTCTAGTTGGTGTCATGAACACACGTTGGTCAATCTTGAGCTGAAGGGGTCGTCGTTTGATGAGGTGTACAATCATTATGAGCATATTGCATCAGAATCACACCTTGTCGGCGCCCTTGCCGAACAGCTCCCTCAACGTGCATGCAATGCGAGTCTTCTTGCCCGCACCAGAAGGCCCATAAAAGAGCACGTGCGGAAAGTCTCCGGAGGCCGCCTTCAGGACACGACTTGCGTCGTCAGGGGTAGTTACTCCGAATCACAGTAATCACACGTACCAATGCGCGCAAGCGAGCGGATAGACCGGCGTGATAGTGCAGGTCATCGAGGGTGCGTGGCCGGTGCTAGACATAATTCAGATACGTCGTAGCCTGTTGGCGGCAAAAGACTAGTCGAACACGTACCTTGTCGACCCAAAGAGACATTTTCGAGGTAGTGGCACGAGAGGATGATACGGCGTCGGCGGTGAGTATGGTGGAGGCTTAAACTAGATGGGACGCGTTGCGTCACGCGTCCGTCACGCGTTGACACGCGGTTTCACCTTGGGTTGGGACGGGCCTGTTCTGTTTCGATTTACTGTGACCTCCACAATTTATCTGACCCGGCTGACGATTGACACAACTTGAGTATGTTTGTCGAGCAAGGACATGACGAGTTGACTGTGACTTTCTATCCCCCTCTGCACTTGCAAAGAAGAGCGTGGGTGCTCGACGTTCTCCGAAGGGAGAGAGTGCACATGGTACGAGTGTTGTGAACTACTGTGTAGTCAAGTCTGAATCAGTCTCTCAATAGGTTCTGGACGTTGGCTGCGGTGAAGGCGAACTAATCTCTTGTCTATGCAATCCTGCACCGTGGCTGCCACCGCCGTCTCTTACGGTTCCTGATTCTCTTTCTACATCTGGAATCCCTGGCGATATCCTCTCGCTACCACTTACCGACATAAACCTGCACCCAGCGAAGGTCGTGGGGCTTGATATCTCTGCAGCTGATCTCAAATATGCTGTGGAAAGTACAGCACCAGAATCATCCTCTGGCGAGGACTGTTGGACGGGCACCTTGCGTTGGGAACCTCTCGAAGTCAAAATCTGGGAAGGCGACCTGCAATCGATCAATCCTGAATTCGTCAATGTGGAGTGCATCGTCTCCACGGAGGTGTACGTCTGATCTCGGCATCGATGCAATGCTCAATATTCACGAGTTCCTAGTATCGAACATTTGCCAGAGGGTGTGCTGCAGAACTTTGCCCCAATCATGCTCGGCGTGTATCATCCACGGCTTCTCCTGATCACCTCGCCATCTTATACCTTCAATGCACGCTTTACTCGTCCAAATGCACCCAAGGAAGCACGAAACGGCTACCCCGATCCCACAGGCAGAACAACGCGTATATTCCGCCACCACGATCATAAATTCGAGTGGACAGTACAAGAGTTTACCGAATGGTGCAATCAGATCGCCGATGAGTGGGGATACGAGGCACAAATTGGCGGCGTTGGAAAGGCTCGTGAGAATGATGAATGGGGCCGTGACGATGAGCTAGGTTGGGCCAGTCAAGTGGCTGCATTTCGGAGACGGGAAGGAGACGTCTATGAAGATAAGCGCAACAAGGCTGTCGAGAGGATGTCCAACCCAGAAGCACGAACCGAGCTGAAACTGCTGGCGACGCATCACCATCACGCACATGAGAAGGCTGGACAGCCAGCGTTGCTGGATGAAATCCGCCGTCTACTTGCTTCCGAGGTTAAGCAAAGCATGCATCCTAGCTTCAGGTTGGGAGAGCTATGGTATAAAGCATCTATCGCGAAAGCGTGCGGAGGCTGGCTGGAGGTCTTGCTTGCAGTGATTCGGCAAGAACCGGCGCTACACCTACGTAGAATGGATTCCTCAACAGTTTTAGATTGGCAGATAGAGTTGGAAGACTGGTCGCCGCCCGGAGTCCCTTTCTGGGGGCAGGAAACTCAGTACGAAGGGCAAGATGGAAGCAGTATCTCATCTGATGAGCAGGGCGGTGAGGCTGCAGTTCCTGGCGATGCGGCTGGATTGGGAGAGGCACAGCCGTTTGGAAACGATCCTTGGAACAACTTACTAAGTCATGAAGCGGAAGTTGGGAACAATGCATGGGTGCTCGCAGAGGTGGACGAGCAATGTGGCTGGCAAGACGTGGTTAGCAGCTGGGGTGGACAAGTGGTCCAAGGATGAACTATTGAGCAATAAAACAGGGAGGTCTGTGTTCGTTGAACTTCACCGCGTGCATTGTGAGAGATGATTGAGTATCCGCATATATTACATGGTATCGCTGTGACAGACATGAGAAACTCAACGCATTACTCATTCCATAGATTGAGAGAGACTGCTGGGTGCTATGGTCGATGCAAATCGCTGAACAGTGCGTCTCATACGCGCATGTGAAGTCTACTCCTCCACCAGCAATCGCCGTGGTCCTGCGGATAGCGTGACAGTGAGAATGAGACTCTACTGTAAGGATCATGCCACTCACTCTCTAGAGGGTGTACCTGTGCAAGATACGTAACAGCCCACATGAGATAGCAGCATGCCAATGTAAGCATGCAGGCGGTCCGAATGAGTCTGGTGAACGTCAGTCTCCTATAGCCATTGCAGTTGCACCGACTTGAACATACGTCTGCTGAGGCCCCTTCGGTGTGAAGAACCAAGCACCCGCCATACCAGCTAGGATGATGAGTAGCACGATAAGTGTCGGCCACGACGAGGACATGGCTGTTGCTGCTAGAACATGAATTCGCGAACACGAGCGCTAATCGCGCACACCCTCTCATCTCTGACCACTACACCTACCATGGCCACTATACCAACTGTTGCTTCAGTCTCATCTGCACCTGCCATGACTACCACTATATCATCTGGATCCTCGGATAAGGGCATCAAGGTCTGTCAATTCTACTGGCCATATCACTCGGCGGACTGACAGGGCGTTGCAGCGAAAACTCGAGGATGCCATTCTCAGTTTGGACGAGGCGGTCGGACCGTCGTATTTTACACTGGATCAACGTCCTCCAACAAAGAAGGCTAGGACGGGGAGATCCTTCTACTCGACACTAGCGAGGTATGGTGTCGGCAACGAGATTAAATCGTGAGTGGCTGCAATTGCTGTGCAAGGGTATACGTTGACATTTTCTTCTGCGACAGTACAAAGAAGGACCTCGATTACCTCTACAGAAATGCTCCACATTTGGCTGCTATAGTATCCCGTGCGGCCACTCGCGCTCGTAGTTCGACCCCATACAAGTTGAGCCATGTGGCCAAAACAACAACAAAATCCTTCAGTGCAGACTACCGGCCCTCCTCTCTGCAATCATTCCTCTTACGTCTATCCACTTACAAGCTCAGCACATACGCAAACAAGCCTCCCGCCATAGATGCGGTCGCCGCGGCAAAATGTGGCTGGATCAATGACGGCAAAGACCGTCTAGTATGTGGCATTTGCAGTGTTTCATGGGTTGTTGCGGGACGCGAAGGCCTCAATCGAGACGCCGGTATGTAGGATGGCCGAAGGTAGGTGCGAACCACTGATCATCCCATAGCCAATGCCCTGCTAGAGAAACAGCGCGTACAACTGGTGGATATGCATAAGGATGGTTGTCCGTGGAAGACCCGGCAGTGCGATCGTGAGTGACTATGCCTCTATGCATATGTTACAAGGCTAACGTGCTTTCAGCTACGATTTATCGGATCCCTTTGCACACTCCCTTGGCTATGGCGAGGGATGTTAAGGCAAGGGCGGTGGCGTTGGACACCGTCTTACAGGATGTGGAGATCAAGCATCCCCTTGTGAGTATGATCAGCTAGTCTCACGAAACGAAGTTCTTAGCGCGCTACAGACGCCTGCACAGATTCATTCGCTGCTGTCGATCATATCCTCAGTGCCATTGCTGCAATCCGCAAACATGGGTCGTCCAGCGCGTACGGAATCGGCAAATACAGACGGAGTGGCAGATTCGCCGGAGCCCTCCGAGACGGCGGTCATCACATCTCTATTTGGGTGGTCGGTGCTTCCATCATCGCCCTCCTCAGAGCGCGTACGCACATCGTCTCATTCATCTTCCGACTCTTCGGCTGCTTCATCATGGGCCCACTCGCGCACGTCGTCCGTGGCCTCTCTTCGTGACGGCACTTCTACGCTTAGCCCATCAAGGTTACATCGCTCTCCGCAGATCCCTTCGCCTATCCGCTCAGATGGGAGCCCACCTGTTGCTGTCCCGTCTCTCAAGCCTGATACCACATTGCTTCATTGTGCACTATGTCAGCGGCGCATCGGGCTGTGGGCATTCATTTCCCCTCCGCAGACCAACGATCATTCCAATGGCCCAGGAGCAACCGGGAATGCAGCCAAGGCTAAGGCAAAAATGCGGCCGAAGAGACAACTTGACGTTCTGAGGGAACACCGTTCCTATTGCCCGTATGTCATACGCTCGACGACCGTGCCTTCGCTTCCCGCGCAACCTTCAGGAGACGCAGGACATACAACAACGCCATCGACGACCGTGCAGGTCAACGAGCAGATAGAGGGATGGCGAGCGGTCTTGACTGTCGTCCTGCGCCATGGCATGGCGCGCAGACAGCGGCTAGGCGCGATTAGGCACACCAGTACAAGCAGGCTGGGTGCGAGTAACGGTGCCGAGGCGACAGGTTCCGGTATCCAGGCGGAGGAAGTGCAGAATCAGATGAATGCGGTTGAGGCCATGGTGGCGGGTGTCAAGAGCCGTGGGGTGAGCCGGTCCGGTTTTCTCTCGAGACCGTCTGCTCATCTGCAGTTTTAGGGCAAGGATGTCTTGCATTATGTCAGGGGACTCCTGCGTTGAAACGTTGATGGTGGTATGCGTCGCGATCAATGCTCGGTGCTCTGATCTCACGCACCATGTTCAAATGTCTTGAATTGTCATAGCGTTTTTGTGCTTGTTTGTCGGGCTCGTTGCTGGCTTTATTTGCTATCTCCTTAGTGTCATTGTACTCATAAACTCTCGAAATCCTTTCACGGCACTACCTTCTCACCCGTTCTCACCAATGTAACAGATGCTTGGATGTAACAGATTCTGAGACAAAATTCATGTAACAACCAAAACTCTCACACGACCGATTCTCAAGTCAACCGCAGGTGGTAGACGCCCAGCACATCGCCTTGATCTCTGCGCCATCTCTCACACATGCTATCTTGACTGCTGCGCTCGTTGAACTGCTGAACTATGCCGGCAGGATATGCTCCTCTGCCAAATCCTCGCTCTGAGCCAGAGGCCGAGCGCGAGCTGGAGGATGCCTTTGAAGACGATGACGAACATCACACAGAATCCACGCCCTTGACGCATGGATATGCACCAACAGAATCACTTTCCTCTACAAGCTCGACAGCGCCCGGAGCATACGATTTCGAACGGGAATATGACTATCCACCTCCGGGGTCGCCACCCAGTCCATCACCATTCGCACTGCCTAACAACATCGGGAATACCAATGGAGAGTTGCCTTCGACTCCTGTCCGTCCTACTCCTCCACGTCCATCATTCCTCAGGCGCGCAGTCGGGGCACTGCTGCCTCAGTACTACACTAGGGTGCCCACGGAGCTGAGCTCCTCACGGCGGGTGGGCGGAGGAGAGGACAATGATGGCGTGTTCGCAAATGTGATGGCGAAACCTGGGCGATCAGTGGCGATGACCGGCCAGAATGGGGAGGTTATCATGGTTCCGGAGGAGGCACAGAACGACTTGCCGCCGGTGAGTACCTACCCCGTAGCGTCGATGATGTGCACGAGCAATGAATACACAATGTCCATCTAGTCCTATAACGAAGCGCAGGCAGACGCCGTCCCAACCTACTGGGAGACAACCGTACATGCACCGTCCCTGCTCTCCGCAAACGGAGAGATGCTCGTGGACGACCTTCCGACCGGCTCTCTCATCTTCTTCATCACGACGGCATTCATCTCATACTTCTTCCAGTTCGTCGGCTTCGTGCTCACGTATCTGCTGCACTCGACCCATGCGGCCAAGTATGGTTCGCGCGCGGGCCTCGGCTTGACAATGATCCAGTATGGCTTCTACTCGCGCTCTCAAGCAGCCGAGGGCGAGGGCGGGCAAGGGCAGGAACTCGTTTATTGGAATAAGACGACTGGAATTCCGACCGTCATCCCACAGACTAGCTCGGGCATGGCAATGCTCCCAAACGGCACGATGATTGACGTCTCCACCTCTGACTTTGGCGCGTCGTCTCGCGAGTGGATGTCCCTTCTACTCATTGTCCTTGGTGAGCATTTAGCAGGCTCTGTCCTTGAGTTTTCGTTGAAACCAATGCGCAGGTTGGCTCCTCTTCCTCTCATCGGTCATCGGCTTTTATCGTGTAAAACGCTGGGAAAAGTCCATTCGGGACGCTGCGAACCAAACACCGCTCACGCCGGAGCAGATTCAACGTGATGTTGAGGTACGGCGGAACATCGAGCGTGTCTTTGGTATCCTCGACTACGGCGGCAGCGACGAGAACGACGAGAGGCGTACGGAGCAGATGCAGCAGACACCCATGCACATCCCTGAGGCCGACATGAGAATGCAGAGAGACCTGAGAGAAGCCGGCTTGTTGTAAATTAAAGATGGAGCTAGATTCCGGACTTTTCTGCATACCCGTGATGTTATCTCCGTCTTTATAGGATTGTACTATGTTCCCTACAGACTATGCAGTTGTTTGCATTCCATGCTCCATTTCTTTAATGTGATACAGTACATGACACCTTATTACCTGAATCATAGCGGAGCAGTATCGCCATTCTATGGGAACTGCTGCGCTACCTTGACAAGCCGACCAGGATCCCGTCGTCCCTGCACCCCGAGTCTCGCAAGACCTTTCGTAATCCACTGTCACACTTTCTTCTGTCTCCCCAGCGCATCAACAAACTCCGTTTCAACAGCTTTCAGTATACCAATGACCGTATGCGCAGCATCTATGTCTCCTCGTGCGTAGAATCCCCTGATGAACATCTTATATAACGGCCGGACATGTCGCGGAAAGTACAGGGGCAAGCCAGGGTCTACATGTGGAACGCTGATCAACGGCGACGGCTGCGAGCTGGTACCGAAGGGCACGGCATATCGAAGCTTGACTCCACCAGTAGGGTAGCCGTTTCGGACCACATGGTCGAATATCTCGCGCAATTTCTCGCTGTTCACCATAGACACCCAGAGGATGAGCGACTTCAGCAAGATGTTCAGTGTCACGCGATCGGGCACAAAGCCATGAGTCTTGATGAGCTCGTTCAATGTATTCAAAGTCTTTCGCACCCGCCGTAAGCTCTGCCGAGACGGGTGGGAAAGACTAGCGTGGAGAATGTGATTTCCGATGAGGGTTCTCTCTCCAGGTGACTGCTGCTCTCGCAGCCTATCGAATAGCTGCTTTGACGCACGCAAACGGCCGGCTCGGATGAGAACATGCATTGCATCTCTTCGTGCGTCCGGATGCACGCGACGACGACGAGTGAGAAAATGGCGAATCTTCAGCGTCAGCGGGCGAGCAGGAGTCACTTCTCGGAAACGGAGCATACGAGCTAGACGTATGTCATCTGGTCGGAGAGCGGTTCGTCGGAAGGGTAAAGCAAGCTTGTAGGCAATGGAGGACACATCTCGCCGAGCAAGCTCCAATATGAACGACTGTAACGAGAGAGTCTTATCATTCGGCCAAAGCGCGACGGACAGGCGGTATATGCGCTCGGCAAGGCGGAATTGCCTGTGACGAAGTAACCTCTGAATGAGCTTCATGTAAAATGGCGCCTGAAAGTATGCAGGATGTGCCTTCGTGACCACCCGAACGATCGCGACAGCAGCAGATGCTTGACTGAAACGCGGCATTAGAAGTAGAGTAGACTGAAGCCTGAGATGCCAAGTACGCGGCGGGGGAATGAAGGAGAATAGTTTGAGCATCGCCCCACCGACGGCAGGTACGAAGTGTGCAACGCGAAATCGATGGCCTTCTTGCAGAAGCACGTCAATGATCCGACGGAGTACCGCCAGATGCTGTTGAGATGTCAATCGCGTGTCTTCCAGATATTCGAGCGCGGTCCGTATCCGACCGTGGCTTGCAACAGCAACAGCTACATCTGTGACGACATCCGAATTTACGGCAACACCGCTACGCCGGGCAATGAAGAGTAATTCTCGTGCTGTTCCCACATCTACTTGAGCCCAGGAGGATATGACACTGCCGAAGGCATTCGATAGCGAGCCAGCGTCGGAGACGCGTTGCAAGGTCGATGCTACAGCAGCCTCAACACTCGATCCGCACAACAATGCAGAGGTGAGGAGCTCTTCCGCCAAAGAAGACATACCGAGAAATCCTTCAGCGGTTCCCTTTGCAGACCCCAGCTCATGATAGGCACAAAACCGCTTGCAAC
This sequence comes from Laetiporus sulphureus 93-53, assembly GCF_001632365.1. Taxonomy (NCBI): domain Eukaryota; kingdom Fungi; phylum Basidiomycota; class Agaricomycetes; order Polyporales; family Laetiporaceae; genus Laetiporus; species Laetiporus sulphureus. Next base: position 262,379 of record NW_024468556.1, read on the forward strand.
TTTCAACAAGATCATGGCATCGAAGACGTCCTGCTAGACGTAGGAACGACGCGCAAACCACACGGGCAACAAGGGCAAACGGATGTCGACGATCTTTGTCAATCTGAGAAGACCAGCGAGACCACAGAGCCTCCAGAATATCCTTCAACTTTTCTCGTGCGCCGTCGTGGATGGGTGCAGTGATTGTAGCAAGGTTCGGAAGGAATGATTGTTCCAGTGAGGCGAGTGCACAGATCGTGTACCAATCAGCAAATGCCATCCCGAAGGTACCACTGTGCGCGGATGCTGGACTAGCTCCTCTTCTGTAAGATGACGGATTGCACGCTATCGCAAGCAAAACTAGGGCGTTCCATTGGGAATGCGTCTCATTGGCACCATTCAAAGCGAAGATAGAATGTGTGGTGAGGAACGCCCACTGTGACAGGACGCTATGAGATGTATCCTCCAAGCTTGAAGGCAGCATACGAGAGAACAGTGCATCCTGCAGATACGTCACCAAGCTTTTGATGCTTGGCGCGTCAGGTTCGTCCATAAACGTTCGGATCCGAAGGGTCGGCAGCTGCTCTGAATCCACTGTTAGAAGCCTGGGCTGCAGTGCTGACAGCACTAGCTCCTTCAGTGCTGACATCAAATTCACATCAGCATGCAGGACCATAAGCCATAGTAGCTCCGGGCGCAGCCCGCGCTGGGAGACAAGATCATGTATTCTGCGGAGTGATTCCTCGACATGTCCTCGTTTCCAACTCGAGAGCAAAATCTCTAGGAAAGGAATGTGCGCCGCGACGTCAGAGTGGTACTCCAAGTGCGAATAGTACTGTCTCGCGAGCTTGATGATGACTCGTGTACGTTTGATTACATCTGATCCCACCAAAGCAATGTTAGACATTCATCGATATTAACATAAACTGAGGATACGCACGAGGTGAAAGTGTCTTGCCTTGCAAGCCTCTGAACTCGAAACATAGTGCTCTGAGCAGCCAGTAATAGTCAGAGTCACGAAGTCCACCTTCGAGCTCGCATTTATCTGTGGCGATGCTTCGGATAAGCGCCCAATGTGGACGGAAAGCGCTGTCGAGCATGTGCGAGATGGCAGGATGCGAAAACACGGAGCAATATGGGCTTTGCGGAGTCGAGACAGAGAGCGAACCAAGCAGACTGATCAAAGCACTGAAATCCGCGGTGTCCAGAGACGGCAGCTGGTCAAGCACCTTGGTTTTGTGATAATGATTGCGAATGTAGTTGAAGCTGAACTTGTGGAGAGAGGGCCCATGCTCCCCGGCAGAAAGCAACCTTCGGAGCTGATCAGCCGACGATGGCTCAGATGAGGGTCTGGAGTTGTCATGCGCTTGAACCTGTGAGTGTCCCAAATCTGTATGCAGGCAGTGAAGCTGACTATGTGGGTCAACTCGAGGAGCTTCACTGCAATCGACAGCAGCCGCTGGCGCTGACAGAGCCGACGCAGACAATACGTCCGATTCAATGAGCCTCGTGGATGGTATGTCGGTAAGATCAACAGCGCCATCCCGATGGTGTCTGTGTATGCACTGAGGCTCGGGTTCCCGTTCAGCCACACCAGCTGAAATCTGGTCGCCTATGACAGCGTGGGTTGATGCCGTTCGAGGCGTGAATGAAGCGTCGCATCGCGTCCAATAGTACGCATTCCGCTTGATTATCGCTCTCGACGTGAATGAATCAAGCCTGGAGCGTATGGAGAGCGCGTACGTCCTGCGCGAGCTCAGCGACAACTTGCACTAAAAGCGTAATAACAACGTACTGAAGTTGCACCGCATGTCTAGCAAACATGCCCGCCTCTTGGACAGTTTGCAGGCCCCATCGCCACATTCCATTGCATGAAATGCTCTTCGGCAGCACGCGTCGGTCGTACCGATACGCGTCCACACAAAAGCTGCACGTCTAGCCTGCCCACTGAAAATCCGTGAGTCGAGACAGGCAGGCCGGAGGCGTCAAGAAACAGCAACGGTAAGCGGAGAGAACAGCTCACAGTCGTTTGCAGGCTCGGGCGCCTCGAAGTGATCACGTGTAAATGGCTAGCTTTTGTTTGCACCTCGGCGGTTGCCGGAGAGCATCAAACTCAAGATCTGCAACTGCAAGCCACAGTTCTCGCCACACTGATTCGGCATCGCGTCGCCCGTTCCGCCACATCCAACGACCAGTCGCCTTGAAAAATCCTTTGGCACGACAGGTGAGCAACCACGACGATGGCATGGTATGGAATGTCTGGCTGAGCGCGTGCGCGTGTTGCAGAGGTCATAGGGAGGCACTGATTCACCTTCACCGACACTTGTCATCTTCAAACTCTTCGTGAGTGTTCATGGAATGTACATACCAGCGTCGCTCTGAGATTTGGTGTAGTAACCGAAAACGCAATGGGAGCTACTCGCGCTCAGAAGGCGTTATACTTCGTAAAGCTCAAGGAGCTAGTCGTTAAATTCCGTGAGTCCATATGAAGCAAGAACCCATATTATTCCGGCTTAACGCGCTGCATCAGCCTCGATTTTCATCGTCAATGTCGACAATGTCGGTTCAAACCAAATGCACCAGATCCGTGTCGCTCTCCGCGGCAAGGGCGTCGTCGTGATGGGTAAAAACACCATGGTCCGCCGTGCCCTCCGTTCGATCCTCAGCGACTTCCCTCAGTTCGAGCGCCTCCTGCCCCACGTCAAGGGTAACATCGGCTTCGTTTTCACCTCGACCGACCTCAAAGATGTCCGAGACATCATCACCTCGAACAAGGTCGCTGCCCCCGCCCGTGCAGGTGCCTTCGCCCCGAGAGATGTCACCATCCCTGCAGGTAACACTGGTATGGAGCCCGGCAAGACATCCTTCTTCCAGGCCCTTGGTATTCCGACCAAAATCGCCCGTGGTACCATTGAAATCGTGTCCGACGTGCAGGTTGTGACTGCCGGTACCCGTGTCGGTCCTTCCGAGGCGACACTGCTGAACATGTTGAACATTTCTCCGTTCACGTACGGTATGAGCGTCGTTCAGATCTTCGACCAGGGGAACGTCTTCCTCCCATCCATGCTCGACGTCTCGGAGAAGGAGCTTTTGGACCGGTTCCTGTCCGGTATCCAGACTGTTGCTGCTATCTCCCTGGCTCTGCACTACCCGACGATTGTGTCCGTCATGCATTCGCTTGTCAACGCGTACAAGAACGTGCTCGCCGTCTCCATCGCTACTGACTACACTTTCGAAGGCTCTGAGAAGGTTAGTTCGAACCTATCTTTTCATTTGTTTCGTGTCCTTAGGATGTGTATTTACTCTTACACTGAAAATGCTGAGCGTCCCAAGGACGAATGCTGTTCAAAATGATTTCTGTTCTCTGATGGTTTTCATTCTTGCGTATTCTTCCGAGCGCTAAGCTGACCATCGTTGCACCGACAGATCAAGGAGGTGCTCGCTAACCCTGAGGCGTTCGCTGCTGCTGCTGCCGCCGCTGCCCCGGCTGCCGAGGCTGCAGCTGCTGAGGCTGAGGCTGCACCTGCTGCGAAAGAGGAGGAAGAGGAGGAGTCTGAGGGTGACATGGTATGTGTACCTGTGCTATGTTCTCAGCATATATTGACGGGTTCTCGTAGGGCTTTGGTCTCTTCGACTAGATGTTACGCTACCTGCACACTGCCATGCTATGTACCATCTTACGCTTGCAATGCGACATCGCCCACGCTCGCATTACTGTATTGCCTAATGCATTGCTTTCAGCTTCCTTCCGGTGCTTGAATGGCGAAGGAAGTCTCTTTGAATTTCTATTTGATTCCTCGGTATCATGGTTCTTGCATCCGCTTGATGGAGCGCTAGTAAATCGACACCACCGATCGTAATTTTTCGCAACGATGTCATCTCGGCCTTTACTTACCTCTTCTGACAGTGCCTGACCCACACTGGCTTCGATGTGGCTTATTAACCCTGGGAACGGCCCCACGAAGTCGCTGCGGGTTCAATACCGTCCAGCTAATATAAGACACCCCGGCGTGAAGGGTGCCCGTGTCTTTTTTTTTTGTACATTTACTAATATACCGCGCTATGTGCGGTGGGCCCGTGTCTTCCGCTCACTTCATCGTCCTCCAACCCTCTCCAGTACGTGTGGATCATCATGCCAGTGGTCACCTCAGGCAAAGTCCTCGTCACCGGCGCGAATGGCTTCATCGGCGTCTGGGTAGTAAAATCACTGCTTGAGCAGGGTCACGCTGTCCGAGGAACCGTGCGCTCGGAGAGAAAGGCGAAACATCTTCGCCATGCATTCGCCCAATATGGCGATAAGCTCGAGCTCGTCATTGTTGCAGACATTATCAAGGTACGCTTTGGCGTATCGTATACTACCGTATGCTATGCAGTGTGCAGTCGCTGACTGTTGCTCATGCAGGAGGGAGCGTTCGACGAGGCCGTTAAAGGCATGGATGCGATCGAGCATACCGCCTCGCCTTACCACTTCAAGGCTAACGACCCCGATGAGCTCATTATACCCGCTGTGCACGGTACAACACGCGTACTCGAGTCCGCCCTCGCGTACGGTTCCTCCATAAAGCGGATCGTCGTCACCTCCTCCGTGGCCGCCGTCTTGGAGACCCTTCCCGAGCCCAAGGTATTCACGGAGGCAGACTGGAACGATGGCTCCGTTGCGGAAGTGAAGGAGAAGGGCCTCGCAGCGAGCCAGCCAGGGAAGTACCGCGCGAGCAAGACTTTGGCGGAACGGGCTGCGTGGGAGTTCGTCGAGAAGAACAAGGACAAGATTGGTTGGGACCTTGTCGTGCTGAACCCGCCTCTGGTGTTTGGGCCAGTGCTGCATGAGGTGGAGTCTACCGATGTGCTAAACGAGAGTATGCACGCCTGGTACCATACCGTGTTCAAGGGGTCGCAGGACCCGAAGTCGCTGGGCAAGAACGGGTGAGTTTGGCTCCAAGCGTATATGGATGGAATGATGCTCATGAAACACAGGATGGCGTGGGTCGACGTGCGCGACCTCGCAGATGCTCATGTCCGCGCGATTCAGACAGAGGAAGCCAGCGGTCAACGCTTCATCCTCAGTTCTGGTCCCTTCAAATGGCAGGATTGGGGTAAGTCTGTCAGATCCTTGATATATCCTAAGTCTCAACCATTTCTGTGCAGTGATCGCATCACGAAAGTGTGGCGCAGACGCGCCGGAGGGCGACACGACCTACGATCCAGCCAAAGCGGTGCACCACATGATCTTCGACAACACGAAGAGTGTCAAGGTGCTCGGGATGAAGTACCGCAGCATTCAGCAGACAACATCCGACATCATTGATGACTTTAAGAAGAGGGGCTGGGTGACAGCTTAGGATTTGGTTCGATTGTGATGGTAGTACTTGTATGGGATGGAAGGAAGCCTCGACAGAGGCTCTTGATCAGGCCATCAGTTATAAGATGCAGTCAGCCACAGCTCACTTCCTTCTGTTCAACTAACATCTTTACAGTTCGCGTTTCTGATCGCTGTCTGGACTGCGTGCACGATGTATCTGAATGATCTTGGCATTGATTAATCTGTTTGCGTGAAATATGGCCCTTAGTTGGCGTATCGGATGCTGTTGGCAATAAGATCGCACCTCCGATGCCATATTTCTGACAAAGCTGGTGCAGGGACCTGCGTCTATATAAAGGGTCCCGCTGAGCCTCGCAAGGATTCCGTTTCTCCGAACCCGTCTACGCAGCAGCCACGACACGGTCCTGACTCGGTACGCTGATCACCATGCCGGTAGTCGCGACAGGGACAGTCCTCGTCACCGGGGCCAATGGCTACATCGCCATGTGGGTGGTACGCACGTTGCTGCAGGCGGGATACTCTGTCCGTGGGACCGTACGCTCCGAGGGCAAGGCGAAGCACCTCCGACAGGTGTTCGCCTCGTATGGCAACAAGCTCGAAATTTTGATCGTCGAGGACATCACTCGGGTACGTCTCTTCGCATAATTACGCAGGCAACCCCCATGAGGCTCACTTGCTTTGGTACTCTATAGCAAGGAGCGTTCGACGAGGCTGTGAAGGGCGTCGATGCGATCGAGCATACTGCCTCGCCCTTCCACTTCAAGGCCGATGACCCAGAGGAGCTCATCGTGCCCGCCGTGCAGGGCACGACCCGCATACTCGAGTCCGCACTCGCGAACGGTACCACCGTGAAGCGCGTCGTTGTGACGTCGTCCACCGCGTCCGTGATGCACCCGCAAGATACGCCGCGCGCGTTCTCCGAGCTCGATTGGAACGACGCCGCGATCAATGAGGTGAAGGAGAAGGGGCGCGGGGCGAGCCAGCCCGCGAAGTACCGCGCGAGCAAGACGCTCGCGGAGCGCGCGGCATGGGAGTTTGTCGAGAAGAACAAGGGCGCGACTGGGTGGGACCTCGTCGTGCTGAACCCACCGTACGTGTTTGGACCGGCTACTCAGGAGGTCGGCGCGCCGGAGGCGTTAAACGAGAGTATGCTCGATTGGTTCCATAGCGTGTTCAAGGGGTCGCGGGATGCGAAGCAGCTCTCCGCCGTAGGGTAAGTGTACGATGGTGCTCTGCGCCTTACTGCTGATACTGATACTCGTGCATAGATCATCATGGATCGACGTGCGCGACCTGGCTGATGCGCATTTACTTGCTCTTCAAAAAGAAGAAGCAGGCGGCGAACGTATCATCATCTCTGAGGGCGTGTTCAAGTGGCAGGACTTTGGTGAATACATTCATGGATGCATTCACCTCGCATACATTAGCCTGACACATCATTCGTCAGTGAACGCAGCCCGCAAGTATGGCGCCAAGATACCCGAGGGCGACACTTCCTATGACATCAAGACGGCGACGCACGACATCATGTATGACACATCCAAAGCGGCCAGATTGCTCGGGCTGAAGTATCACTCGATCGAACAGTCGACCAAGGATATCATGGATGATTTTAAGGCCAGGCACTGGATTCCGTGAGCGAGTAGATCGAAGGAATAGAAATAAAGTGTAGTTTGTAATGATACCTGCCGTGAAATTTACGAAAGGTGTGAGCACTAAGGTCTGCTGTCGGGCGCGGGTGGCATTAGCTGAATCGAGCTCTGCGCCAGGACGTCACTGGGTGTGGGATAATTACTATGCGCCAGGATCTTGGGCTTAGATGCATAGTGATCGCAACTCTTTTAGTGGCCGACAAGTCGACAGCTCATTCAATAGACGGACATAGTTATTCGACAAACCTTCGAACACAGCAGGAATAGCTCAGTTTTCTGACGGAGGCCATGCCAGATCGCGGAGCATACGGAGACCACTGAAAAGAAATACCACGGAATGAATCACAGGAAGGGGACGTCTTTTGGAGTTGAGAATGGGCCATAGATCATGTTTCACAATTGCTGAGGTGTCATCTTCAAAGTATCAAGGAACGACTTTCTTCCTCGGTAAGTGAAGGTTGAATCTGAGCACAATCCTTGATCAGTTGGCTCTCATTTACGTTTTTCTGTCCAGCTGCACAATATTCTATGAATATCTCATCACAGGGCGCTGTCGCCAATGTTCATGTCAGTGACGTAAAGCCTTCATGATGTACCAAGTCTGTTTGACTTTGAGCCACCATGATTGCGACGTCTCAACCCTTCGCTCACCTTCATGAAACGTCCACTGACATCGTTCCAGCAACTTCTGTGGCCAGTCCTTCGAGGGCTTGCCGCATCCTTCTGGCAAGTTTCCGGCTTGGACGCTCATGGGCGTTTTCCCTCGGTTCTCGCTTGTTCGGGGTTGAAACGATTTGTCCACTTTATATCTCCTGACTTCTCTTCCCTCCAAGAAGGGGATATATGCTATCTGCCAAAGGGAGACAAGTCCAGCGTTTTAGATAACGGGACCTCCGTCAGCAGCCACGATTTCCCTCCAGGTAGACCGTAGTGACGCCGTCTCTGAATAGTCCCGGTCTATATCACCTCAATATCCACCTCAACGACTTCGCTCCTACCCGACGCATTGATAGCCCTGCGAATGGAGACATCGTCCCTGTTGTCGCATGACTTAATGATCGAGTGCAAGACAATCTTCCCCGCAAGGTGGTGTAGGCGAATCAGATCGGCAATGTGCTCACTTTGATATTTTTGATGAGACAGATTAATCTTCAGGTGCCCTTGATCTATTTTCCCGTTTGATTTCTCCTATCGCGAAAGGCGTATCTCTATCTCATGCGTGCGTCAATCAGGATTACAGGAAGCTCACGTCACTCCGAGTCGGACAACTGGCGTCTGGTATGCCAAAAAAACCGCTGAGCACATCGAGCATACGTGAGAATCCATCACACACGTTGGCCGGAAAGGGCACATCTACTCGAATCTTCACATCGACCCTCCAGAAAGAGCCGGTAGAAAGATCATGAGATGTGCTCAAACGGTAGAGCCCCTTCTTGCTTTCACGTTATGTATTATGTATTCGGGCTCAATCGAGAACAACCCAGTGACGGAATTTCAACTAGAGGGCCCGGGAGTGAGTCGTTGCTTGTGCGCGCCGGAGACTACATGGCGTAGATCCTCAGCGGAAGCCGTGGAAGGCAGTGCTGCCTGCGATGGAAACTGATAGTGAACCGCGGACTTACCAGGTCCAGAACGTCCATGCAGCACTATATTGTAGCCTCAAGCATGTTCATCATATTTCTAGCTATGCAAATAAGACCACGACCGTTCGTAGAGGCATGCCGGTGGACGATTCTCGAAGTGCAACACCTGCCATAATGGGCGGGCAGAGTGGTATGGCTAAGGTAAATAACCGAAATCGAAATCCGTTGAAAATCCCATTGGACGGATATCAGATCAGGCTAAGTCTATGTTTGAGCGTTTATCAAAATCCTTTCGTTCAATCTTCGTGCATGTGACATCATGGATAAGTCCCTCGTTGACGCGCTTTATTACGCGGGGGATTGCGTTCTGCTCCTCCGCATTTCTACCCTCGTCGTCGTTCTCGTCGTCGACGCTCCCGCCCTCGCCACCGTATCTGTCGTCGTCTGCCGACTATGCCCTCCCTTTCGAGCTCGCCCATCGAGTTGTCCTCTCCACAGCTCCCGGTGCTCAAAGGCCAACAGGGTCGCCTCATCGTAGTCTCGAACCGTCTCCCCGTCACTATCACCAAGGATGCCTCGGGCGAGTACCACTTTAAGATGTCATCCGGTGGGCTCGTATCCGCCCTTTCCGGATGTAAAAAGACCATGTCTTTCATGTGGATTGGCTGGCCGGGCTTCTTCATCCCTCTCAAGGACCGCCCAATAGTCGATCGCCGCCTCAAGGAGGAGTATTCATGTCAAGCCGTGTACCTCGATGATGATGTCGCCGATAGACATTACAACGGTTTCAGTAACTCCATCCTCTGGCCGCTCTTCCATTATCATCCCGGCGAGATGAACTTTGAGGAAGAGAACTGGCTTGCGTACAGGCAAGCGAACATGGCGTTCGCAGAAGCCATCCTAAAGCAGCTCTCTCCCGGATCGATGGTCTGGGTACAAGACTACCATCTTATGCTACTGCCGATGCTTCTCCGCACTCTGATTGACGGACCGAAGAATTGCAGCAAAACGACGCGTGCCGAGCTCGCGCGCATTCTAGAGGGTATGGAGGTAGACGAGATCGAGCCACCCCGGCTGCCAGACATCAGGATCGGCTTCTTCTTGCACACACCATTCCCGTCAAGTGAAATCTACAGGTGAGCTGCTTCGTAGTCAGCCATGTTATTCCAAACGGACGGAATCGAGCTGCGGATTTTACGGGATGCGCCTTGTCCATGGTGACCTGATCAATTCTGAGGTCCGCAGACGGAGTGCACGGGCTACTATGAGTAATTTAATTGCATGCAGGCTGCCGGATTGTGGCGAATGCCGATGTTATTTATGCTCACCTGCCGGAATCTAACTGACCTCACTTTTTCCAGAATTCTGCCTGTGCGGCGAGAGATCTTGCTTGGAATTCTCTACTCCGACCTGATTGGTTTCCACACCTACGATTACGCGCGGCACTTTCTATCTTCATGTACGCGAATTTTGGGCCTTCCGACGATGCCAAACGGAGTCGAGTTCGAAGGACGGCTCGCGCATGTCGGAACGTTCCCAATCGGGATCGATCCAACTTCGTTCACAGATAACCTGAAGAGGGAGAGCGTACGAAAACGCATTGCACAGCTGCAGCAGCGGTTCAAGGATGTGAAGGTCATCGTTGGCGTTGACCGACTGGACTACATCAAGGGCGTGCCGCAGAAGCTGCACGCGCTGGAGTTGTTCTTGAGCCAGCATCCGGAGTGGATAGGCAAGGTGGTACTCGCCCAGCTGGCTGTGCCGTCGAGGCAGGATGTGGAGGAATACCAGAATCTGCGAGCAACGGTGAATGAGCTCGTCGGGCGGATAAACGGTCGATTCGGGACCGTTGACTTTGTGCCAATCCATTTCATGCACAAGAGTCTTCCATTCGATGAGCTGTGTGCTCTCTATGCTGTCAGCGACGTGTGCCTGGTTAGTTCCACGAGGGATGGTATGAACTTGGTGGGTCCTGTCGATTGCTGGTGATGAATAGGATGCTTATGCGACGCAGGTGTCATACGAATACATCGCGTGTCAGCAGGAGCGGCAAGGTGTCCTAATACTGTCTGAGTTTGCGGGGGCAGCCCAGAGCTTGAACGGTAGCATTGTCGTGAACCCCTGGGACTCGCAAGAAGTCGCGGATGCGATCTTCCAGGCAGTCACGATGGATGCGGAGACGAGGGCTGAGAACGAGAAGAAGCTGTTCAAGGTACGCTTTATACATGCTTGCCGATCCTGACTTGTCGTTGACCCTTGCAAACCAGTACGTCACCAAATATTCCGCGGCATACTGGGGAACGTCGTTTGTTGGCGAGATGACAAAGCTGCGTACGCCGGAGTCGGACCTGGCAGATATAGATGGGGGCGGCCAAGCGGAACTTAAGCCCCAGCGGGAGGACGCCACGGGCAGCGTTCTCGTCAACGGGAGTGTTCCTTCGACGCCACCCGTGAATGCGCCTGCAAAGGCCGCATAGCGTGTTGCGCAGTCATGAGGAGACAGGAGTATTTTTATTCGATTCCGTCAACTGGAAAAGCGGTGTTGCAATGTTGTGGATGTTGATGCTGTACAATTTCTCTAGCCCAGATGTACGTGAAAGGAACAGTGTGAGAGATACAGCGCAAGGCGTCGCCGCTCCGTGATCTGATCCCTCCCGTGCCCATGTATTTGTCCCATCTTATCCGCACATCACAATTGGCGTTAACGACCATATATGTTTCGACGACCACAATTCACGAGCCATTATTCGTTCATCCATCGCACACTGATTCATATTGTTTTTCCTATACTGTTTCCCTTTATGTCGCGTTCGACTGGTATTACACGAAATTAGTATCTCGAGTACTTAGATGCACATATATGATCATAGAGAACACAATGAATCTCATCGACGATGACCACCGTTCACGTTCAACGTTCAGGTGCTGTTCAAAATTGATATTAAACAACGCCTATCGTTCAGGTTCGGATTCCGATTGCGTCGTGAGGGATACGTTCATATAGACGAAACCATGCTCCAGTATACGAGGGTACCAGTGATAATGAACTTCGTTAGGTCAGGCTAGTATGTCATTGTAGCAAGGGACTCTTGAAGCTTGTCTCCCCTAGGCAGACAACAAAATACCTCCTTCTCTGAGGGACGGAGGTCAGGAGGTAATAAGGTCTGCTTCAATTCGCGCCTGTCAGACCGTAGCACAGACATTCAAACGCGTGTCGCCTCGATTAGGAAATGCCGAGACATGCCGCATGAAGCCGACGACGTGCCGCTGTCATGTCTCACGGATTCTCCCGGACGGTGGCGCGAGCTCATAGCACAGAGGATGCCTGCAGCTTGCGATGTCTCTGGATGCAAATGAGCAATGAAGATATATCAATATTCATTCTGGATCAAAAGCCATGATTTTTTCGAAAGAAACCAGCAGGCTTCCTCTCCTTATATTAGTGAATAAAGCTACCTAACACCCTGTCACGAAGCTGCTGAATATGTCATATGAGTTTGGAATGTAGAGAATGGCATACAGTTGTGAATATGGAAAGGTCATCAATTAAAATTTGGATGTTCTATGTAGACTTGGAGGATCATAGGGTAACAGAACCGAAGGTGGATGCAGAGGTAGACCCATTGTACAAGATCCGATCGACGTGTTTCGGAGATGAAAACGCTTACGTAACTCCGAAAGCGTGTCCTACGGTCTAAGGGTAGGGAATTGAACCAGACTACCTTGAATTTGCAAAAACTTACCAAAGGAATCAAGACCGACACCAGCAGGGTTCGAACCTGCGCTCCCATAGGGAAACAGATAAGAACACATTCGAATCTGTCGCCTTAACCACTTGGCTATAGTGTCATCTTTCAAGGGAAGAGAGTAACAATATCTGTTCAGTTTATTGCCGGACGAGCATAAATCAAGGCGCGCAATGCGATGGTCAACTCAAACGCGAAACGATTGAATGAGCGGATGATCACGAACAACGCCTGCGTAAATGAGGTCAATCGGGTGTGGGACAATGTAGTGGCGACCACACACCAAACGTGTAACGATGGCCATCGTGACAGATGTGATGGCAGTGGAAGGGCTGAGTGCCAGTTAGAGCTGGGATTCGTGCCTATCGCTGGTGCAACTGTAATGACTTCTTTAGTAATTTCATTGCGCGTCCGAACGTCTTATCTGACAACGAAGAAGCGCCTCTGGTAAGAAGAGGTCCCACCATAGGCCTTCAAGCAGCGTTTGCGACATGAGTGATCGTACTACGCGTATTCATCGGCACCCGAGTCGGATGAATGTTATGGCCAGCCTCCGGATTGGAGGATCACTTAGCATATTGGACTTCGAATCAATGAACACCTAGACGAAGCAGTGCGTCTAGAGAACAGCATGTAGTTAGAGTGCAACCTACCCCGCATAATCACCAGTGGCCTATCAGATAGAAATAGATGCCCGCCAACAAATCACATGAATAAGATCGGTGGCACTACGAAAGCCGCGATAGCGGAGGCCACCACTTAGAAAGTGCAACGGAATAGCAAGCAGAGGTAGATCATGAGAGCTGTCGCAGTCCCGCGCGGCAGTGCGGGTGCCTTAACGTACCGCAAGCGCAGCAGAAAGTGTTGGAGAAGGTAGCTTTGTAATACCCCGAGTAGAGCGGTGCTTTCCTCGAGAGCACAGAAGGTGAGATACGAGCCGGCATGCATTGTATGGGAGGCCTGGGATCGCCCATTTTAGTCCGGCTGACAAAGCTCTCATCAAAATGACGTGCTATGCCACACGTCCACTAATGCGCTATTTTTTAGCAGACGCAAAGAGCATTCAGAGCATGTCCGGAGCCCGACAGTGCAGTAGAATGGCATAAATTGTAGCTGGCAAACTCGGGAGCCGCGGCAGAAGATATGACGAGGGCAAAGAAGTTGACGCCGGGATCGGAGCAGCGCACATCTCGATCAACACGTGATCGGTCCAGCAGCGCCTCCGGAGGAGTTGCTCACCAATTCGTGACCAATCTTAGGGGACCATTTGTAAAGGCGCTCTTATACGCCCATTCACGCTGATTCCTCCGCTCCTTGGGTCTTTACATATCGCAGCGCGACGCTCCTTTCGCAGCCGGTCGACCAACTCCAGGTGCTTGCTCGCGCTCTTCGCTCTTTGCCTCCGTTCTCAGCACTATCCTATACTATCCCGGACTGTTTCTCTAACACATCCTCCCCGCCATTCCTGCGTGCATTCATGCAGGACATAACCAACATGCAGCGGGTGGTATCCCTCGTCGTGATCGGAGACATTGTACGTGGTAGCTGGTTGTCACTCCGCGTGCGCTGACACCGCTCCTAGATATGTCCCTGGTGCTACATTGGGGAGAAAGAGATGGAACGCGCCATTGAGGCCGTCAAGGATCTCCCCATCACTATCAAAGTCGAACACAGACCGTACCAGCTGCAGCCGTCATTACCGGAGGAACAGGCGCTGGTCAAGCGCGAATGGTACCTCAACAGATTCGGCAAGGACAAGTTTGCATCATTTGAGCAGATGGTTACCACTCGGGGAACCCAGCTTGGGCTCAACATGTGAGCGACAAAAGGCCACTTCATGCGCATACATACTGACCGCATGCCAGCAATTATTCCGGTACAATCACTCAGAGCACCCGCGCACATCGTCTCAGTCTGAAGGCTCTGAAGCTGGGCGGGCAACACATGCAGGAAAAGTTCTTGAACAACATTCACAAGGCATACTTTGAGGACGGAAACAACATTGGCGATTTTGAGCTTCTTGGTGAGCTGGCGCAGGCAAGCGGCATCATGTCTAAGGAAGAGGTGAGTTAGACCGACGTTGCCACCCCTGTGCTTGGCGGCTCACACGGCCTTACCCAGGCAATCAAGTTCCTCGAGTCGGATGAGTGCCGGGGAGATGTCGTGGACATGATGGCGGAAGCCCGCAGGAAAGGCGTGACCGGCGTCCCATTCACAATTATCGACGGTCGCTGGGCGGTCATTGGTGGACAGACCGCGGACGTGTACATCCAGGTACGTTTCATTCGCTGAGGACATGTTGTTAATTCTCACCGTCACCGGCCGCCTGGCACAGATTTTCAAGAAGCTCGCACAGACTGAGAAAGTGACACCTTTGTCTCATGTCAGCCCAGGACCGCATTGCTCAGTTAAAAATTGATCTGATTTGTAGGGTGCGCCACTGTGATGATCGTGGCTTCGCATCGCCTGATTATTCCGAGGGAAGTTGATTAGAGGACGGATGGTGATCGATTGACTTATATACCGAAGCTGTTTTATTATTTGTTGTAGTATCATCCGAGCAGTTTTCTTACTTACCGTAGTCCATTCCTTGGTGCAGCTTTGTCCTCGCGTTTGGTGCAATTTTATAACTGTTTCTGCTGCAATCGCCCTTGTTATGAGCATAGACGAAGCGTGAGCTGTGTGAGCCCGTGGAGCCTGACGTCAGCCAGAGCGCGTATACACTTGGCTGCGGACCAGGTCTTGCTATAATCCAGTCTGCTCTGCGATGCCGCTGCAGTCCTCCACCAGTCGTGTGCTCGCCAGCCCCCCGCTCTGGGGTCTCCGCTCTCCCTCACTATTTCGTCTACCCTACACCGACGCGTAATTTGGAGCACCACCCTCGCTTGTCTGGGCGATCACAGACATTATGCCGTGGGCATACGAGCACCGCTACTGGCTCTACGCGTGGATACCAATCTTTGGATCTTTCATCTGGTTCTGCAAGTAATCGTGACGGTGTTGTGCAGATATCAAAGCTGATTGGCGGCGTCATAGTCACATTGTGGGCCATGCTGATAACCTGGCTTGCCACTGGCCGCCCGAAATACGTCCACGAGCAGGGAAGTATCGCTCTCATCTCCGATATCGGGGCGAGCTACCTCAAGCCGCTGTTCATCGCTTGCTGTTCTATAACGGGAGCGTCGTTCTTCCTGACGCTGGTGACTGAGAGATGGTTGCGGCATTCAGGCCGGTGAGTATGCTTGCTTCTGTAGTTGCGCAGAGATACGTGATTGAATGGTTCGAACTTGTAGATTGATCCCGAACATGCGTCGTCGGGAGAAGGTGTTCTCGATACTCGCGATCATCGGCTCCTTCATCGGAGGTGGGGGGCTCATCATGCTCTCGATCTTCGATGTGCGCCGGTTTCACTCGGTGCATGACTCGATGCTGGTCGTGTTTATTGTCGGCGTCGGGCTCAGTGCCATCTTCATCATTATCGAGGTACGTTCGGCGCCAGTTTCGCGAATCTGCTTTGCCTGATGTGCACGCGACCGCTATAGTATCGCTGGCTCAGCAAGAATTACGCCGAAGAGCGTAAGCTCAAGACAGCATACATCATCAAGGGCGTCATCGCGGGAACCCTCATCATCCTCGCGATCATCTTTGCGATCACCCTGTGGGTAGCATCCAACGTCGGAGGTGTGTCCGGATGCTCGACGCTTCTCTCTGTCATTCGCTGATTGACTCTGATCTGCAGCGGTATTCGAGTGGGTCATCGCCTTCGGGTACACGTTCTACCTATTATCCTTCTACTTCGACTTGCGCATGTCCCGCGGCGTCCGCAAGGGCGAACTGCACCCGCTCGCAGCGCAGCGGACCGGCGTTCCGATGCAGCAGGTCAACGGCAACAATGTGAATCAGCCGTACACCAATGGACATACGAACGGGCATGGCAATGGCGGGGTCTACGGCTATGCTGCGAATGGACCGGCCGCGAATATGTCTGAGCGAGTGTAGAAGTGACTACATTGTTGTAGTCACGACCCTTACGATACTGGGCACGATGCCACTGGCATGTTTTCTTCGAGGATTGCGTTCACATTGCTTCCACCACATACCTTGTTACACGACTTACTTACAGTACCATCGACTGACTCGCGTTAGTATTAGTCTAATGATCGTGGATCCCAGTATTATAGCAAGCTCCCCTTGCAATCTCCGTGATTGAGCCGTAATTAATCTTCCCTGGCCGCGAGACACGCGAAATGCGTCGCCGTGAAATCCAGGCCGACGTCCACGAGGCGCGTCCACGCGTCGCCGTCACGTGGGACGCGTCAGCGGCGGTGCATTCTCATTCTCCCACGCTTGAAAAAAAAATGACATGTACGGCAGGAGACCTTCCATATTTGGCATACATGGATAGGTAGGTGCACGTGGACCTCAGGTGTCATATACGGCTGCTGCCACTAGGCGCTCAAGCGCATCTGCTTCCGACACACCAAATTATCTAACTCATCTGAACACTGAAATCCTTGACTCTGTCGCTTTCCTCTTTGCTGACCTCGAATAAACAGCGACGATGTCGAAAGACCCGACTCGCCAACAGCTCTCGTCCCGACTCGCCTACAATGCGCACACCCCAGCCTTCCTGCTCCGCATGCAGCAGCGCGTGTCCGGAGCGCGGGGCGCAGACGACGACGAAGATGACGAGTATGAGTACGACGGCTCTGGACGTCCGCCTATCCCGAAACGGCCTGCGATACCTGAACGCCCCTCGAACGATCTGGGCAGCGCGGACGAGGACGACGCAGATGAGCGGCCGCAGGTCGTGGTGCTGAAAGAGGGGAAGCACCTCAGCGAGCGGGAGGTGGAGGATGAGAGGCGAAAAGGTGTGTTCAGTCCGCATATATGCATGCTACCGCTGGTTGAGGGCGAGCAATCCAGCGAAGGGCCTTCCTCCATTGCCTAATTCAGGCGCACAAGGAGATGAAGCGCAGACATCGGCGTCGGGGTCGAAGATGGCGGAGAAACCTGCAAATGCGGCTAAGCAGGTACAAGGCCTATCCTTCTCCTCTGGCGCCGCGCCAAGGGCAAAGTCGACGAAGCGCAAGGCCGTTGGCGATGGGCGTGACCCCGAAGCAAAAGACGGCAAGGGCGGCAAAAGCCCGAAGAAAAAGCACAAGAAAGCAGAGAAGAAGCTCCTGTCGTTTGGAGACGAGGCGTGATATCTACGGATTGCACTTTGATACCTAGATGATTATGATGTTCAGGTGAGTCCAACCATTTGTCTCGTTAGCAATGCCTCATTGTGCGACTTATCTTAAGGGACAGCCTATCTACGGGATCAGCAGGGCTCTGAAACTACCACTCCAGGTCGTGCTTGAGAGGACCGACCAGGTGTGCAGGAACGTGGCCTCCGCGGACTGCACAGGCATTAGCCGATGGATGCCACAGCGTTTGGGTCGTACTGCCTGCAGCCCACCACTGGTGCTACGAGGAGACATGCCCTCAATATCAAGTCTTCTCCCTGTAGGCTGCAACGGCGAACTCTTCCTCCAGAAGTCATGACGCCATGGAGGACGAAGGAGCAGAACGTATCATCGAATTGACATGCGTGAACGTGAACATTGCACTATTGGTACAAGCAAGAACATCTGCATCCACCAAGAAGCAACAAACGAGAAAGCGCCAAACGACGAGGATGCGTACAGCAATATAATACATACATATGCGAAGCTTGTCCAAAATGCAGCTCAAGTCCAAGCATGAATGCGTCTCGAGTCCTCCCCATGCAAGCGAATCGTAACCGCCTTGACACGTGTCACCGCCTCCCAAGCAGCGAGAAGCTGGAAAAGCGCTTCCGCACTCGCGAGACAACGCTTGGGCTCCCGCTATGAGTGCTTCCGTCCTCCTTCGTGGTCCGCGCTCTCTCGCCCGCGAAGGGCATTGCCGAAAACCGCTTGCGCTCCTTCGTCGATCTCGAGCTCGCGATCGACGGTGATGGATGCGACGGGCTGATCGCGAGCACGCTAGCAATAGACGGTGGATGGCGGGCAGCGCCCATGCTCACATCGACACTGAGGCCTCTCGTTTCCTCTCTCGTTGGCGTCATCGTCTCCCTTACATTGGACCCCTCCCCACTCATCCCAGCCTCCGACCTCGACTGTGCGATCGTCCTCCGAGTGGCAGCAGGCAATGGCGCGAGCGAGACATCGAGCTCGCGCGCGACAAGCGCATCAAGGAGCTCGAGTGCGTATTCGGGGACGCCCGGGTTTTCGGCGATGTCTGCGAGGTCCATGTCGTGGAGGAGCTCGTCGGCCGTGCGCGGATGCGAGAGAGAAGACATGTAGATGCTCGCGGTGCCTGCTTCGATGTGCGATGACGGAGACGGTGAGGAAGGAGCTGATGGTTCGGGCGTGAAGTGGACACGGCGGGTGCCAGCGTGTTGTGTAGATGACGAGCGCTCGGGCTCAAGCGCCGAGGTAGGATTGGCGGGAGAGTCCGATGAAGAACCGTTCACCATCGTAAATATAGAAGTGGATTGCCTAGATCCATTTTCCTGGCGGGCAGACTGCGGCGTACATATAATCGTCGGGCGCAGGCGTAGTGAGCGCATGCGATTGATCACCTTTCGCCGTGGAGGCGTGTGCGTCGCGCGGTGCGACCGTGGGCCGGGGAACAGCACTGGCACGCGCGTCTGCGACCGCTCACAGTAGCGGACGATATTCACGTCAGCGGCGACCATCCGACGTG
The DNA here is from genome assembly GCF_001632365.1 of Laetiporus sulphureus 93-53. Taxonomy (NCBI): domain Eukaryota; kingdom Fungi; phylum Basidiomycota; class Agaricomycetes; order Polyporales; family Laetiporaceae; genus Laetiporus; species Laetiporus sulphureus. Next base: position 281,394 of record NW_024468556.1, read on the forward strand.
CGTCGTCGTTATGCGAGATCTTGCGACGTGTAATGTCATGTTCACTGCCTTCGCCTGAGAGAAGCCTCGAAAGCAGCTGCTTCGTGGCCTTAGATTGCTCTTCTCGCGCGGCTGATCTACGTTCTGCCATCCAACGCTCGCGCTGCAAGGCGCGGAGCTCGCCCGGCTCGAGCTGCTGTGCAGACTCTGATGCGGCAGCCTTGCGTGCATCCGCGAGACACGCACGCAGCTGTGCAGCACGCTCGCGCGCCTCCTGTGCCTGCGCGCTGAGGGCCGCCGTCGCGCGCTCGAGCGCGCGGATCTGCAACTCGGTTGGCGACGGTTCGGATTCGCAGATTTGGAGTGTCGCTGTGAGGGCTTCCTGCGCGCGGAGGTAGCGTAGCTGCCGGCGCAGGTGCGGGCTGAGCGGATGCGAAGGAGAGGAGGACGCCGGGCCCTGTTTAGAGTAAGTAGCTTTGAGGTTGTCAGGGTCTGTGGCGTGGCTGGTGTAGCTCGACCTCGAGATGGATCGGGTAGACGATCCTGAGGAATGTGTCGCATCGGGAGTACTGGGTTCGGAGAACATGGACGTGGTCGTGATTAGATGGAAGGGTGGATACGGAGAAGGAGAGAACCTGACTTACAGGGTGGAGGTCGGGGAGGGCAACTGTAGCAGCGGCGAGTTCATCCTGTTCGTTCGATCCTGCGTCATGCGGTCAGGATGAACACCAATTGCAGGAAGCGTCGTAGGTGAGGAGGCTGAAATGAGGCACGCACCCCTAAAGCTCCGGTGGGCATTCGCCTGCAGGGCACGGCGATAGGGGACAGCCCCCCGGCCTTCGCGCTCCTCGTGGAGGGCGACTTTCGCGGGAGCTGGGCTGCGCTGTGGAGCTTGTCGCCATCGAGATGGGTGTCCATGAGATGGATGAGGGGGAGGGCGTCCGCGACAATCTCATGCATGATGCAGGACGTGAGGAAAATCGCCTGGGAGAGATCGATGGTAGAGTGCCAGCCTCTGCGTGCGCCGGGCCCGGGGATATGATGATGATGATGCAAGCGTGACCGCGTCTGCGCTGTCAGGCACGCTAAAAGCGCGGCACTAGTGTTTCAGCACGAAAATAGTACAGCTCCTTTGCCAGCACAAGAGCAGGAGAAAGACAGAAAGTGGGAAATAGACAGAGTGCAAGAGGAGAGGCAGGTCTCCGTGCAGAGGGCTGAGAACTCAGAGGGGACTGCCAGGTGGAAACCAAACCGAACCGAATTTGACCGGCGCAATGACCGCGGGGATCAAATTTGCTAAGATGGATGTATCTAGGCGCCCGCACTTGGAACGTCTGCGCTTCGCAGAACACAACCAGTCGGCCGACGTTCATGCTTGCTCTCTCAATTACACCTTGGGCAGGATAGGCTTTCTAGGACGAGCTGCATGCACCTCACGGCAACGAATAATAGGGCAGTGTCCCATAGACCAGCGGTGAACCGAATAGAGCAGGCAACGTCCTTGATGAATCACGAATGGGGGTAGCATCACTTAAGCTTGCCCACTATGTACATAACAGTCAGGCAGAGAAATACGTACATAACTACAAGCTGAGCCGAGGGAGACCAGATGCTACCCGTCCTCCTCGGATAGCAATTGCAGCTTCCTCAGCTTCTCCTCTGTAATGTGCTCCGTCTCGCGATCCTCGTCGGATGCGATGTTCTGTAAGATGAAGAAAGCCCTTCCCGTGAGTCCGGTGACATAGTCAACGACGGTAAGTTGTTCGACTTCTCCATAACCGTTCGGGCGCACAACAACACGACCGATGAGGTCGTGGTTTGCAGCCATCTCTTTGTCGCGTGAAGTTTGAGGGCCAAAAGGGGGCTGATCTTTGCCAGTCACGTTCTTGTATCTGTTCATGTAACTGGCGAGTTTGCGGTGCCACGATATCGAGAAAAGTAGCATGATGGATCTTACAGGCGCCTTCCAACTTCAACATCTATAGCGGCAAGGGCTCTCTCTGGCATGTTTAATAACTCCTGCATACGAATGGCCTCATCGGCACCGTGGCAGGCAAAGACCCTGATAATCCATTTAAGATAGCTGAAACAGATCGCCAATGAGGCTGAATACTAGGAACACTTAGCAGCGAGGAAGGAAATTGAACTCACTCGTGAGAAGCAGGGGCCTGCATACATTTTGCGAAACCATTGCTGCCGTTCTTCGACAGAGTGCAGTGGAGGAATATGATACAGCCTGTGTTGGGTCCATATCCTGACGGCTTGTGAGTGTGTTCAAGTGCTTGGACACGTGATTCATTGAAAGCTGAGAGATAGTCAAGTAGTGCGTGAGCCGCTGGATGTAGGATTCAGTGGTCTCGGGAGAGAGACTGTGGGCCGTTTGCGGCATGATGAAGCAGGGCGTTGGCGTGAGCGAGCTTGTGAGAGATGACAAGCCAATTGATCAGGATGTCCGACGAAGCGTAAGCGTGACAGGGGACGCGACCTGTCACACGACATTGGTCGTCACTGTCATACGATGCACTGTGATCCTTCTCTCTGCGCCAGTGCGCCATCACTATCAATCTGTTCTGCATTCCATCCGGACACGCGAAAGTCTGCAATGTCGGAAGGGAAGAGGAAAAGCTCTGGAAAAGACAAGGCCAGGCGGAGATATCGCCAAGTATGTCCTCATTAATCCTGGTCAGCTATCTGCTTGAACTTTCTCAGGACGGCACACCTATCTGGGGTCAACGAACCGTTGACGGGCCAGGCGTATGGGTAACTTGTGTTAAGGGGAAGGAGAAGCAGACAGTGGGAGAGCTGTATGACCTTTTCGAAAGTGTAAGTCGAACGCACTGTCTTGATGTCCCAGCAGCTGAACGAAGCGTCTCGACTTTGTAGCTTGCGTCGGAGATGTGGCCAGATGATAGTGCTACCGGTACGCAAGCTGACGATGACAATTCCGATGATGAAGGAAGCGATGATGGCGACATCGAGAAACAGTTGGCAAAGGAAGTCGCTTCCATGAAGCGCCCTCGGAAGGAACAAAGGTTCGGTACGTCCACGTTCGTCCTTGACGTGACAGACACTCATGATCTGCAACAGCTAACTGCCAAATTAACACGCCTTGTGGTATGTAGTGCTAAGCGACCATTGGCCCAGAAACTCAGGTATATTATGTATATGTAGTGGTTTTCATATCGTGCAAGCCACCGGTGGACCCTGTCAAATTAGTCATGAGACACGTTGAAAACGTAGCGCAGACGGGTGTGACGCATACACGGTGAGTTCACATGTAGGCCGGACATGCATCAGCTACCCAACCATCTTAGGTACACCCAGCGGCTCACGCCAGTATCTGCCACATGCGCTGCCAATATCCCGGAGATCTGTTCATTATGCAACCGCATAGCGAATTCATTCTTTGAATCGGATCTGGAGAAGACCTACACGGTATGTCTATCTTCTAGTGCTGTTTTCAAAACGGACGCTGAAGACGCGCTAGTACAAAATCGAGCTCAGAATACGCAATCACAACACGGTGACTCGCTCGCAACTCATTGAAGAGCTAGCAAAGTGCGTTTCAGAGCGGCATAAAGTCGATCTCAATAATCCGGAGGTGTTCATCCTTGTGGAAATATTCAAGGTATGTTCGCGAGCAACTTTGATAGCGGCTGTCTCTCAATATTCGGTTGCAGAGTGTATGCGGCATCAGCGTCGTCAACGACTACTATACCCTGCACAAGTTCAACGTGATGGAGATTGCCAATGCGAAGAATGCGACGGTGGAGGAGCAAGGGCGCGTAGCAGATAAGACAGTTACGAGCGAGCCTAGCAGTGTAAAGACCGATGGTGCTGATGGCGCAGTCTGATCCATTGCTTACATGTACCTGAGTGGTCGTATATAATGTGCACTTTAGTACAAAGCTGCAGACACCGTAAGAGGACGTGCTATACGCGTCGGGAACGTGACCGTGGCGACAGCGCCCACCTCCCGCGCGTGTACATCTTGGACTGCAATCACTGCCGGATCACATCTGCACATCGTTCTTGTCTGATCTCGTCCGCTGAATATTCACGCCTCGCCGCATTGACCTAGCAGCCCCCAACGACCTCAGCGTTGACCCCGCATCACTGACAGCATACTCACTGCCTTTCCCCACCAAACACCCTACTCGCCATGGTGGACCGAGTCGACTCGATGCTCGACCTCATGCGTCGGCTGCCGCCCATGCAGGTGGAGGAGAACGTCGCCTCGCTTGTGGCGATGTGTCCAGGTTACGCGGACGAGCTCCTGGGGAGTGTAGACCAGCCGCTGAAGGTGATGACGGACCGAGCCACAGGAAAGGAATACTTGGCCTGTGACTACAACAGGGACGGGGACAGCTACCGGTGAGTCTCTCCGTCCGCCAGTTCACTCCAGAATTGTAGTATGTACCTTGGCGATTGGGAAGGGAGTGCAGCTGCCAGCATGATCGGAACGTACCATGTGCTGACTATGTATGCGCATGCTCCAGGTCACCGTGGTCAAATGAGTACGATCCACCATTAGAGGATGGCACTGTGCCGTCAGCGAAGCTCAGAAAGCTCGAGATCACGGCGAACGAGGCGTTTGATACGTATCGGGAGATGTACGTGCTGTCCTGCTTGCGCAACATTACCGTTCGATAGTTACTTGCCGCGCTTGGCAATCCTTGCTATAGGTACTACGAGGGTGGTGTATCGTCGGTGTTTCTGTGGGATTTAGATGATGGAGGATTCGCCGGTGTGGTCTTGCTCAAGAAGAGTATGTGCTGTGCTCTCACAGTGGACATCGATTCACCATGCAGCTGATCTGCTGTCATCACTTCCACAGTCCTGAATCCTTCATCACCAACAGAGCCTTCAGGCTCCTGGGATTCCATCCACGTCTTTGAAGCGGCGGAGCGCGGCCGCCAGGCACACTACAAGCTCACCTCTACCATCATGCTGCAAATGACACACCGAGCTGCGGTGGCAAACGGGAACGGCAATAGCAGTATGAAGGATGGGAATCATAAGGAAGGAGAGAAGGACGATGTGAAGCGGGAGGGCGAGGTCATGCTGAGCGGGAGCATGACAAGACAGGTGTGTCTGATGTTCGCAGCTGATACACGCGTGTGGAGACTGAGGGAATGGTTATCGGTCTCAGAGCGAGCAGGACCATCCCGTAGCCGACCAGTCGTCGCATATCGTGAACACTGGCAAGATGGTCGAAGATATGGAAATCAAGATGCGGAATCTTCTGCAGGAGGTACGTCGTCGAGATCATGCCCGCTCGAGCGAACTCCTTATCCCTACCTCGTACAGGTCTACTTCGGTAAGACGCGAGATATCGTCTTCGACCTACGCAGCGTGGACGACCTCGAGAAGGCGAGGCGACAGCGAGAACTGCAGAAGGAGCTCGTAGGCTTTATCAAGCGGTGATCAGTCTCATCAATACCCATTTCGTGTGGCACGTTGGCATGGGGCCGACGTATTTGTGGATAGCAGAAGGGAACCTAGGTCTGTACATTTTGAAGTAAGAATGGTATTTTGCATTGCTAGACCGTACAACCTCGTGCGGATCGCGCCACTCATCAATGGAGCTCCTGCGAAACCGCTTGACCTTCTGTCGTATTTGAGACATCCTGTTCAGCATTGATCATGATGCATAATGTACGCCTCTAGTGTTGCCACATTGTCGTCGGGCTCATTGACAGATTCTGACGATTTACAGTATATTATAGCAAACCATGTTATTGAGAGAATCACCCTCTCGTTCCCATGTCAGTGGATGTTGGGACAAGATGCAAAGATTTACTGTGAACGCTCTGAATATCGAGACTTCGGCATAAATCGACACGGGGGCAGCCAATTCACCGTCTTAAAGACTCTGTCGTTCGCGCGGTATCACTGAGCCTTGAAGAGCGGCAGCGGCGAGTTGACACCCTTTTCGATCCTTAACCCCATCTTCCTCAAGATCTCCGAGTCACGTCTCTTGATGACGGACTTGACGGTGAGTTGTCTGTTGTCTGTGGTCGAGAGAACTTCGAGAATCTCGGAGTTCTGTGCTCCCTGCATAAGTGATTTCTTGCCCATCATTCTCACAACGAGCCGGGCTGATTAAATCAACGCGATGCATAGACTCGTAGCGAGCTATGGGTACAGACAGAGGCTCCGTATGTCGCGGACATTTACAAAAGAGACAGAAAAGAGAAAAGAGACGAGAAACACATGCATCATAGACCCGGACCGAGAAAGAAAGAAGAGGAAAACCCCAGTGCCCTTTGCACTAAACGCTTTATATTGCGTCGACATTCTCCGCCTAATCAACGTACGGGAGGATCCGTACGCTGTCACCTGCGTAAGGTGAGGAGATCGAGTCAGACATCGGAGCGAAGATCTGAATATATGAATGTACCTGATTCCTGTGTTCTGATAGCCACGACTCCGAGCTCAAGTTCCGTCGCCCGACTTCGGTGCATGGACGGGCTTGACATTGTCCTGCGAGATCGAGGTCGCGAATGCTGAGGCCGATGGCGCTGGTTCGGGACTCCCATACGAGTACTTGACAACACCCGAAACCGTCGCCTGCGAGTCGCTCTTGTCGCTGCGAGTTCGCTTCTGCTCCGCGTTTACGACGAATGACCACGACTTCTCTCTCTCTCGGATCGCGTTTAGGTCGGCCTTCGTCTTCTTCAGCTCTTTGTCAACTGATTTGTTGTCCTTCGTGAGGCTCATGACCTGCTGGACTAGCGTATCGACCTTCTGCTCGAACTCTGCCGTTCGCTTGCGGAGGTCCGCGTTCACGGTGTCGAGAGCCTGCTGAGATGCACTCTCGGCGTCCCTCTTGCCCTTGACGAGAACCGCATTCCATTGTGCATGTGCAGCGGCGTTGAGCTCGTGCGAGCGTCCCCGGCGTTCGGAAGCAGCCAGGTCCTCTTGCAGTCGACCGATATCCTTCTCCTTCCCTGCCAGACCCTCCTCTAGCTCAAGGATCCGTTTCTGGAATGCCTGCTTCTCGAAGAAGCTCTCCGCATGTAGGAAGTCAATGCTGTCCTCTGCGGCCTCGACGGACTGGGCCGCTACGCGCTTGTCGCGTTCGAGCGAGACATTCTTCGCTATCTGCTTCTGGACCTCGTCTGCGAATGCCTGCTTGGTGAGCTCGTCCTGCTTCTTCTCATGCCTGAGGCCATCGTTCTCTGCCTTGTAGCGGCGTCTATTGTCTTCCTGCCAGGATAGGGCTGCTTGACAGAGAGCGAGGCGAGCCTGACAATCCTCCAGCGTTCCCGCACGATACTCCTTGTCGCAGTGCAGTTCACCGCAGTCATCTTGTGTCCCGTCCGATTCGCTCTCGAGCAACTCAATTCTGTGCTTGTACGCCCGAAGCTCCGCAACGAGGGCCGCATTGTCGGCCTGTAACCTGCGAACCTGCTCCTCTGATGAAACCTGGGCGAAATAGTTCTCCGCCTCCAGGAAGTCGATGGTCTTCTCCGCGGCTTCCAGTGCCTCAGCCGATGCGACATTCGAGCGCTCGACAGTCGCAACCTTGTCTTGATACTTCCGGATGTCCGCGATGAGTGTCTCTTTGGTCGCCTTGTGCAAGAACGAAAGATCGTCGAACTTGCGCTTGAAGCGAGACCGGTCCTTGACACACCAGTCGAAGGCCACTTGACAGAGACGAAGGCGGCCCTCGCAGAGCTCGAGGTCCTCCCTCAACTCCGTCATGTCTGAAGACTCCGTCTTCCCGTCGCTGTCGCTGTCGTCCTGCCTTTCCATCCGCGCCGCCTGTGAGATCACTCCGGGTTGCTCGAGGAGCATGTTGCTCTCGTACGCGTCCAAATCCCTTTCGTCGCTGTCCCACTCGTCGATCGTCGTCGCCTTAGGAATCAGCCCGGCTTGCTCAAGGAGGTCGTTCCATTCCTCGTACGCATCCAGAATACGATCCTGGTCGTTCCGCTTTCCGGTACCTGCGCCAGAAAAAGTTAGTATGCCGTGGAGCCCCGTCTCTTCTCTGACTCACCTGGGCCAGTACCATTGCATACCTGCTCGTCAGCCTGTATCGCTTCAACAACATGTCGGTCTTGCTCGAGGAGCTTGTTCCTCTCGTCAGTGACACTAGAATACAAACACACGCTCTGCTGGGTCCACCATCCAGCAGGCTCAGATCCCCCATAGACGCCGTCGGAAACAAAGATCGCTCTAACTTCGCCAGCGAAGCAAGACGCATAACTGATTTCCGTGACGCTGCGGTACTCGTCCTCTCTGTCCACGGGCGGGACACAAGAAGAAGGACTCGGTCCATCCTCAGTGACTGGTGGGGAGGGATGAACTTCGGCGAGGTCGCAAGGGGGAAGGGAGGGAATGGGTGTAGGATTCGTGTTGGCCGGCTCGTGTTGGTCCTTGAAAGCCGGTGGGCAAGACTTGACTTGTATAATAATATTGCTGAAGGCGTAACTGTTGGCCGGTGTAGGGCTAGCGTCAGCGTGCTCGAGCTCTTCCTCATGACTTGGGAAGCAAGACTCGAGTCCTGACGCGGGAATCGACATGGAGGAACAATCTTGACGGCGATTGGCATCATCTAACTCGGGGCCATCCTTCGAAGCTAGTCGGAAAGACGACGTTGGATCGACGAAATTGCACAGAGCGGGATCTTGATTGCGACTCGCGTCACCTAGCTTGAGGTCGTCCTCGGGAGCGGGGAACGCGGCATCTTCTACTTGACTGGGCACGGTGGAGATCTCTTCATTGCGGCTCGTATCGCCCAGCTCGGGTCCAACCTCAGAAGCTGGCGAAGCGAAAGGTTCAACTTGACTGGGCACGGCAGGGTCCTCTTGAACGCGACTGATATCGCCCAGCTCGGGTCCAACCTCAGAAGCTGGCGAAGCGAAAGGTTCAACTTGACTGGGCACGGCAGGGTCCTCTTGAACGCGACTGATATCGCTCAGCTTGAGGTCGTCTTCAGAAACTGGCGGCGAGACCTCTTCGACTTGACTCGGTACGATAGGACTTTCTTGCGTTTCCTCGACTGGCCGCACTTGAGTTTCTGGAAGAGCATCAACTTCCACGACATTGCTTGAGGTTGCGGTGCTGGATCGCGCGCGACTTGCATCGTCCTTGAGCTTGGCATTCTCTGCCTCCAAATGGGCGATCTTTGCCTGAAGGTCCTTCAGAAGCTGTGAAGAATAAGCGAGCAATGGGAAGCACCATAACAGACAAAACCTTACCTCGAGCATTATTCCGGCATTGGGAGCGTTGGTTCCTTGATCGTTGTATTGGTCCTTCTCGCAAGGCATCGGCGAAGTGGCAACGTCAACGACAGTTCGTCTCTCCGTGACATCGAGACCGCTGGTGCTGGGAGTGAAGGAATGACCGTTCAGAGCGACAGCCTTCTCCTCAATCTTGACCTTCTCATCTTCGAGGCTGAGACGAGAGCTCTCCCGGGCACCACCGTCAGAGGAGTCGGTAAATGCTATGTTGCTTGCAGCATCTTCCGCTCCCTCCACAAGAATATCGACCTTAGCCTGTTCAAGGTTCTTGGGTACGCAATATATCGACCAGTTGTCCTCGATATCCTTCTGGGACCACCTGAGAAAAGAGCGGCGTTACATGAACAGATACGCACCTCAACAACTATCCTTTCATTTATAAAATCGGACTTTAGGTTCTCCCCGTCATCGTCTTCATACGGTACTGTTGAAATGGCGGCGTCCACGGTCAGCAGATCCACGTCGTCATAGAGATCTTCAGCACTTGGAGCGAAGACATGACCGTCGAGAGCGACGGTGATCTTCCCCTCGATGACCGACAACTTGCAGTTCTTGTCCTCGGAGCTGAGACAAGAGTGCTCCTGCGACACACCACGATCAACGGCTCCAATGCATAAGGCCTCTTCGGGATCATGTCCCACTTCATCCCCGAGAGCATCATTCACGTTCTTGAAGTCTTCATCCAAAAAGAGCTGTTCCTAAGAGCCAGTGAATAAAGAAATATACGCATACAAGCGACAACATGCCTCGAAAGTCCGTCCGTCAACTCGAACTTCGATCCTTGGTTCCTGTTCTTGATCGTCCTCGCAGGATGTCGGAGAAAGGACTGCGTCAATGATGGATATCTCTATCCCGTCGAAACCGCTGTTACTAGCGATGAGGAAGTGACCGTCCCATTCAACGGTCTCTTCGCCAACAGACGCAGTCTTGAAACTTTCGTCTTCAGAACCGAGACAAAATTGTTCCTCCAAGATACCATCGTTGAGTGAGTCAGCGGGCGCGACTTCCGCGAGAGGGTGAATCTTGTTATCCTCGAGGTCGTTGTTGGTATCTGTCGTCGGAGAAGGGAAGGCATCAAGGAACAAGGGCGTTCCGACGTCATCGAGAACGCTAGCCTCCGGGGTGAAGAAGGAAGCGGTAATTGCGCTGGCCTCCTCTTCACCGAACGAAAGATTGCAGACCTCATCCTCGTAACCAAGACAAGGATCTGCACCCCAGTGACGGACGTTTGACACCGATTCCTGAACACCACCTAAAACGGAGCGTCAAGTTCATACTGCCCTCGAGAGAAGGAAGTACTCGCCATTGACTATCTTCGACACTACGTGTTTCTTCCCTTGCTGGTCCGACCTTGCCAAACGGTACCCAGCGCGATAGACCCACAGACCAAGGTAGTGCGCGTAGACCACCGACACGAAAACCGAGAACGTGAACTTGAACCCAGAGAGCCCAGAGAGCTCGGCACCGGTCAGCTCACCAAAGTAGCCTAGAGCCGTCATAGTTGTCGAGACGACCCACACAGCGTGAACGGAGTAAGCGACGATGAGCAGCAAGCGTGAGAAACCACGAGACTTCAATAGCCCAGCGACCGCATAGTGTGCGAGATCCAGCACAAGGATGCCTGCCGAGGTGAAAGCCGAGCGAGGATGGTTGAATGAGAAACTCATATAGAAGAGAAGTGATGATGACAGAAGGATGAATCCGACAGGGAGCACGACCTGCCGGAGGGGCCACTTGAGACGAAGACGACAACCCTTGCGACATCTTGCCAGCCGCAGAGCCGCCTTGTACGCGACGCACCCCAGTACCAGCGAGAATGCCATCGCCGATGCCGGAGACCTCGCCGCCCAGGTAGCGATGGACGAGATGAACGTGTCGCCAGGCGGGAACGCTTGTGCCCCATACTTGCCAGGGACACTACCCAGCGACGATGACAGACAGGCGGCGGCGGCAAGAGGACCTTGACAAGCCTCAGAGGTACCACCATAGCCCGTCGGGGGGCCAGACTCGTCAAGCCCGGCCAGATGAGAGAGGTTGAGAGCGAGAGAGAGTTGTGACGTTACGAATTCCATGTTGTGCTAGGGAAAGAGGGGAGTGCGGAAATTTGCAATGAATATAGCTCTCAAGGAGGCTGGCTATATTGTGATCATGCCGGCCTGCACTGGCGAGCCTCTACAAGTCCAATCAGCCGAAATCCTGAGCTGGACATCCTTGAGCTTCCTTGTACTTGAGTTTGCTGTCTCTGCTTGCCACAGTGAGGGTGTATTAAAATCGATGTCGGAGGAAGTAGTGAGTAGGCCGCCAGCTGGAGTCTTTGCTGGTTGAAAGGCAGCAACTACAGCGCCTGCCAAAAGCGGACACAACCAGCGACCTTCAAATTCATCTCCGCGAGTCTACGGACCACCTTTAAGCGCTTGCGCGGGCTCCTCGCCCACAGAACGCAAAGAAAAATAATCATTTCACAGTACTCTCCACATGCACAGCCTCAGCAACACGTTCATCAGACCAACCGCTCATCAAACAATATGTAGCAAAGCCTGACAACGAACAAGGGGGAACAACTGTCGATAGCACGCCCCTTCCTCAGAGGCTTAAAGGAAATAATAAATAAAGAGCGGCACGGCGTGCGCGGGGATTAGTACACTAGACAGTGACTGGGTACGGGACGGGTGGACAGCAGGGGGGTGTTATAGTCGCATAGTGGTGATGCAAAAGTAAGCAAGATGGCTGTCAACTGGGTGTAAGGGGGCCTCCCCGGGAGTACGTTAGACTAGTTTGAGCGTCCGCAGGAAAGTACGAAAGCGTAGAGAATAAAAGGTCGATGCCAGATCTAGCGGAGACGCCTTGCGAAGAGAGAAAAAGACGGGAGAGAGGGATCGGGGTTCGCGTGAAGCGTGAGGCACAGCGAGTGCAAAGGCATGGAGCAAGCGGGCGGGCGGCGGGTGGTGAGATGTACATGGACGAAGGGCAGGGCAGGGCAAAACCGCAGTAGGCGAGCTGACATCTGGTGGCGGAAAGACAGGGAAGGGCGGCGCATACAATCAATATCGAGTGAGCAGGTGGGGAGGCGATATCATCTTCGAGCGCATACAATCTATCCATCCTCATTCTACGGCGCAGTATATACCTTCTGCGGGGGCATCGGGAACTCCCCCACAATCGCCGAATCTGGCTCTGCTGAGTTAGGCTCTTCAACGCTAAGCAACGACGCCCGCAAGTCGGGCGTCGACAGCTCCCCCTCATGCATAGACACCGCACGGAGGCGTTCCTCCACTTCCTCCTGCGACAGGTCGAGCGCAGCAATCAGCTGCTTGAGCGCGTGCTCACCGAACATACCCCCGCTCGAGCCGCTGGCGACCGACTCCGAGTGGAGGTGCACTGCAGCGGGCGGCGTCACGCGGTAAACCGGCACCTCCTGGATGTCCGCGAACGGATTCGACATGCGCTCGCTCTGCCGCTGATTCATCACGGTCGCGCTGCTGTTGCTCCGGCTCAGTACTGACGCTGCCTCGCTTGCGCTGCGCGCGCGGCTAATGCGGTGGTTGCCGCTGCCGCTACCGTCGGCGACAAGCACGCTCCGCGTGCGCGACGCGCGGAAGTCCTGGCCCTTGAAGAACGGATTTGCGACGCTGCGCCGCTGCTCTGACGCGTCCGTGAACGGATTCGTGTCCCGCACCTCCTCGGGGCCCGTCACCTCCTCCTCGTCCATCGTGAGCACCTCTGCCGACTCCCACTGATGCATCGGCGAGAAAGATGACTGTGCCGACTGCGACTTGGCCCGTATCAGGCTCGGGGAGTCGACGCGCACAGATCGCATCGACAGGAATGAGTCCTCGCGCGCCGTCGAGCCGTCCCATGACGAGCCGCTTTCTCCGCGCTGCGCAACCTGGCCGGCAAACGGGCGTGCGGGCGAGTGGAGTGCGAGCTCCTGCGCAAGGCCCGGCCGGTACTTGTCGAACTCGAGGGGCGGAAGACCAAACCCACCGACGTCCTCATCGGACAGCTTGGTGCGCGCCGTGCGGATGCTCGGCGCCGGTTTTTTAAACATGCCACGCAGGTTCTTCTCGTCGGGATCGCGCGTGCTGTCCTCACCGGCCGAGTGCGTGGAGCCGTCCGCACCTTCGCTTAGCTTGTTCCATTTCTCGCCATTCTTAGCCGCGCGGCGGCGGATGGAGCGCTTGACGCAGAGGTAGAACACGAGCACGAGGAACGCGAGCCCGGCGAACGCACCGACGCATGCGCCGATAACGGCTCCGACAGGGATAGACTCGTCAGAGACCGCAGAGGCGGAGACGGTGGGGCTGGTGGAAGCCGAAGACGAGGAGGACGAGGTCGAGCGGGCGACCGACACTGTTGAGGTGATTGTGGGCGTTCCGCTTGTGGCAAATTGATACGTGACAGTCGGAATAGAACCATCGGCGGTGTCGAGAGCGAGGGTGCTCTGCAGGGTGGCGACGCTACTTATCAAGACCGAGCCGCCGATGGATATACTACCGGTGTTGGTGGTGTCCGATTCCGCGGCGCGGCGCATCCTTGCGCGATGGACAGGCTTGGAGATGTGCATGGGTGCGTGTGCGAAATGACAGGATTGCGGTGAGCTGTAAAGAGCGACGTCTGAAGGAAAGTACGCCCTGCACGCGCAGGGACCGGTGAGTTCAGATCAAGGCCGTCGGGAGCCCTGACGGCGGGTGAGCGCGGGAGCGACAGAAGCGAAGAGGGCGTCGACGCACCTGTGAAAGAACCCGGACTTGCGCGAGTGCGCTGGTCGTCGTGGTGGACAGCGAAGAAAGGTGAGCGTACGGTGTCGCCTGCGGAGGGGTCACCGCCGGCGCAGCCCGCCGGTCTCAGTGCGCAGTTGCTTGACGACGGCCCGGCCTGTCGCCCGTTTTGGGTCGTGCGCCGGGCTGCGGTGCGACTCAATCAGCAAGCGCTGTCGTACTCAAACGAATTCAATACTTCGCATCTATACTGCCGTCTCGCCACAACGCCATATCGGTCTTATGCTAGCACAAGATGCACCTACCATGGACGACCACCCGCAAGAGGGATCAAAGATGCTATCATGCTACCTGTATAAGCCTATATTGATTTTGCAGGCCACGGCCACGGCGCGGCGATGAGACAATCAAAAGAAGATCAATTGGTGATTAGCAGATGTCCTCTGGGTATCATGCAACGCTGATCATCTCCATTGTCTATCATCAACCTCCTACGTCGATTTGACCCCTTCAGGGTGCTCAATCATCGCCTGCATCTCCTGCTTGATACTCGCCAGCGTCGTCTTCACCGGCTTCCACTCGATCGAGCGCGATCGCTCCGCCCGACAGCATACGTTCGAGCCCAGAAAGTCAGACTGCACAGCCCAATCAGCATTTCCAGGTATCTCAGAGCACTGGAGATTTGTCTAGCTGCTCACCCCGCCAAAATACTTATCTAGCTCTCTCTTCGAGAACGTCGTAACCTGGTTCGTGTGCGACTTCCGAGCTCCATCATCGCCTCTCCAGTCGCCTTGCTGATATCGTACAACATGTGCTCTCCATTCTCGCCAATGTAGAATCCCTCCCGCCCGTGTCCGATGAGCTTGCCAGCCATGAAATGGTCAAGGATGATCAGATACAGATCCGCCACTGCGCATCCCGATCAACATCGATATTGCACGCATAACCATCATGGAAGAGATGCAATGCGTACCTTCATCAGTGTTGACGTTTGGCCAGAAGTTCTTGCCCTTGCCGACGGTACCCGTCTGGCCGCAATCAAGGCTTGCATTGATGGGCTGCGGGATCTGCTGCGAGTGCCGCTCCATCAACCCCGCATCGACCAACGTACAGTAAGCAACCAACCCGAAGACCGATCCTAGTATTATCTGACGTACCCTGCCCTTCAGCATCCAGCGCCGCAAGGTCCACGTTCCGGTGCGGCTAGTTCGGCGAAAGAGACTCGATCTGCTCCTGATTCGAGTCGTAATACACTGTCAAAGTTAGCTACATTCCCGCCACAGTGTCGGCGAAGACACCTACAGGATACGTCAGCATGGTGCTCAGACGGGCTGGCGAAGGGAAGCTAGGGCTCGCCAGTTCCGGACTGTCATATGCGATGGCCGATATGAGACGAGCGAAGCGGAGAAAGCGCGGGAGTCGCTCACGGTATGGATGAGAACAAGGACTTCGCCCATCTCCTGGTACCTTTGCGTCATACCCTTCAACATTGCCTGCCATGCAGGCAGGTTATCCGCGTCCGCCTACCCACCAGGCCAATCCAAGTCAAGTCATCACACCGTGCCTGGCATAGATCGGACGACAACTCACACAAGCGATGACCACGTTCGCCCCACTCGCCAGCTCCACCGGTCTCCCCGCATCGTCCAACGAGCCTATCACGGTACGCAAGCCGAACATCTCCTCGAGCTTGCGCGTCTCACCTTCGAGCGCGAAGCACGACGACGTCGAAATTGGCACGCTTAGGGTGCAGCAGGAAACGCGTGAGCACGAAGCCGCCGATGTAGCCTGTGCAGTGAAAGATGAACAAACATGCGCCCGAGCAGAAATCAGACACGTGGGTTGCGCACCGGTGGCTTCGACGAGGAATATCGAAGTGTTAGCAGTGGACACTGCCCAGTCGTCGAAAAGGTGAGTTCTGTGTTCACTATTCGCCAGAGGGCGTAGAAATCTCAAGTCCACAATCAGGGGTCAGTCGATAACCGTAGCATGATGTTGGGTCACATCAAGCAGGCGAGCGCGAACTTGTCGTTGGCGCCAAGTGGATCGAGCGAGTGGCTCGCAGCAGATGAACAACGTCAAGTTGGTTCTGCGCCCTGTTGATGCACGCTTGAACGCCATTACGGGTATTCCCTCGCGCCGTTTGAGCCTTGCGGGCTACCGAGGCAGAGCAAGAATGCACCATGTGGTCACCGCCGATGGGCGATGGGGCCGCAACCTCGAGTGGCCACACATTGAGACCGGTCTTGGCATGCGTTGCGGTTTGCGTCACCGTCGTGCCGAATAATGCTCGGTGAGCATGATCGTTCGCCGCCGCATCATACAGCTAATGTATTCGGAGAACTTATCGCTGTCCAAGTCGCAATCTGGAACCTTTGACGCAGCTTGAATGCGTGCCCGCGTTCTAGCGTTGTTGATGAGACTGGATCAGACTGACTTGATCGTCAATGATTGTAGTGAATGGAGGTCTATCGAAGAGACTTGCGGCGCGTGGAGGAGCTGCGATCAAGAGTTTGTGATCTAAAGTCTGCAAGAATCTCTTCCTGCTTTCATCAGCATCAAATTAATCTAGTCGGGCTTGTTGCCATCTGTCTCTGTCTGATGGCTATCTCGGCACAGCTTCAGCTCAATTTTGTCATCATTTACCGACGTCCACTTGGCCGATTACTTTCAACCACAATATATGAAATTTCCCCAAACATATATTTGGCACCATGGAGGCAACTATGTATTTGGTGAAATTTTATATGTTCTGGTCCTAAATACTCGGTGAGATGGACATCGGTAGATGTTTGATCTAGGAATTGAGCTGATGCAGTGCCTGCATAGTCTCAATACAGAGGCATGGTATGAAAAGATGATGATGCAGAGGAGCCTTGATGACAATAAGCCTGACCGTATATGATTCATTATATTCAGGTTGTTTAGATTATGATGCTAAGTGTCTATATATTCATGGTCAGCTTCTTATTGTTCTCATCAGCCTCTGCACAGTTTTGTTGCTAGCCAAGGCTACCCTGCTTCAACTTTTTAGCAGGAGAACACAAATATAATGATGAAAGCTACAAATAGTTGTAAGTAGTTGATCATGCCCTCCATCTTCTTGCCCTCCCATCTCAACTATGATGACCACAGTGCAGCAATTATCACAAGTTCTTCTGACAAAGGGTGGGCCAATGAGGACTATTTTTGGCAAGGTGGATATATCTCTTGTGTTGTCAATCTTTGCAACTGAACACTGAAACCTATGTAAAGGACGGACCTGCATTGAGATCCCAAAAGCTTTATACCTTTGTAGGCCCTGTTCCAGAACAACCCCATGCATTTTACTGGTGTTGTGGAGGAGTGTAGACGGCCATACCAGCTGAAGAATGATCAGTATGTGGAATATGAAGGAGAGTCATGCTGCGTATGCCCTTAGACCTCTATTTCACCATATCTGTGTGCGGCCATTCAAGCTCTCAAGCTCAAGTATCAGCGCTCAGTCGGTATGGATCCAGTGCCGCGCACGGTCAATGTTTCTGAACATCCGGTGCATTCTGTTGCATGGCGCGGTGGACAATTCAGCCAGGCTGCCTATGGCAGGAACATTGTGCATCTGGCATGAGACGGCATCAGCCAACCCGTCTACCATCACCAGATACAGTACTTCCCGTTCCAGATTGACAAGGTCGCTCCAGCATGCGTGATACGGCAAGGCCGGAACAATAGAGAAACTGATGCTGATGTAAATCGTACGCGCTCGCGAACTATCGATCAGACAGAAATTTCATACAGAGAAGATTGCTCTGTACTATATTACGACATCACAACAATACGTAAAGATACAGTAGACTCTGCACCCGGGCTGCATCTACACATGTACACTAAATAGCAAGGGCAAAACAGGGACAACACATATGCACAGTAAGACGCACAGGACAGAACAAGAAAAGCGTCACGGAATGATAGAGTACAGAAGACGGATAACAAATCGCGACTAAAACAGAGCGGTGTATGTACAAACGAAGTGATGCATGACGCGACGTGGGAAGCAAGCGATGACGAATACTTGGATAACAATAACAAAACAGGATGCGAGGGAAAAACTATGCGGTGGGAAAGATGCGTTGGCCGATGGAGTATTCGGCACAAGGACAAAGTCCAATTTGTGATGAAGGTGAAAGACGCGAGACAGAGGGACAGGACAACTAGACCAGCGCTGCCTTCTTAAGGTAGTCCCGGAAGATCGAGTCGCGCACGTTCGAAATGATGCTCTGCATCGCCTTCGTGTCCTGCACGTAAACCACAACTCGTTAGACTCTGCTTCTGGACACCAACAGTGAGCGGGGAGAAGGCACATACAACGACGCTCGTGAGATGCGTATACAATACGCGTTTATTCTCGTTGTTTCGTGTATGCACCTGCGTGAAGTGCGCCTTGAAATAGCCTACGACCGCGTCCACCTCGTTTGGCCGGTCTCCGTACGACGTGATGCTAACGAACACAACCCGGAATCAATGACCAATTCCCTACTTGAACCCACATTCACCACTTACTATTTCTTCACCTGAACACCTCGTGCAAGCTTCGTGGCCAAAACATCGACCTTGTCTATGCATATGAGAATATCCAGTCAAAAATAAGCGAAGATAGCGGTGAGAATTGAGACGCACTGAGGAAAAGCACCAGATGCGCGTTCTTCAACAGCTGATTTGAACAGATCTGCTTGAAAAGCTGTAATGAGTCGTCGACGCGGTTCGTCCGCGGGTCTTCGCTCAAATACTATCATCCTCATCAGCTTCTTGTTCTGATGTGCCCATGAGCATGTGCAGCTTACCTGGTCAAACGCGCTGACGGGCGCCAAGAAGATGATCGCAGTCCTAGAAGAGACCCATTGAGCAATGTGCACGCGATGGGATTTCACACGGACGAGTGACGTACGCATCATCGAAGTACGGCACCCATGTATGTCTCTGCCCCCGCGCGCCGCCGACGTCGTATAAATGCCAAGTGACGTTCCGCCCATGTAGAGGTACATCGAAGATATGCTCCGCGACGCCCATTGTCTGGATGCGCGCATGCAGGATGTCATCTGCCCCGCACGGAACCAGCAATCAATGAGCACAAATTGCCCGAGATTCTCGCGGACGCTTTACGTACCTATAGTCGGAACGTATCCTGGAGACGAGACACGCTCGATGTTGTTCAGGAAGCTGTGAGGAAAAACGTATCAAAGAAAAACTCCCGGAACGGGCGGGGAAGGAAGAACTCACTATTCCGCCCACTCCTCGAGCCTCAACTTCCTATTCTCCCGCAGCCTTTTGACCACTGCATGTCCCCAAAGCTCCCGGATATCGTCCTTGCACGCATTCAGCAGGTTTGCCACGTCCTCCACCAGCTTGTCCCTCTCCACCTCTGTAAGCTCCGTGACACTGGCATTGTCGTTCTCCCGGGGCGTATCTGCTCCGTTCTCAATCGCACTGCGTTGGCCCGTAAAGCTGAACCGACCCTTGGCGCTACTGGTCCGTTCGCGCGCCTTGCCGAATGACAGCCCGAACGCACGCGCTTGCCATCCCGAGCGCACCATAACACTGCCTTTGCCTGACCCAGAGACGGCGACGCCGTCGGACAATCGATTGGCGAGAGAGGCCTCGACGGAGCTAAGAGGCGACAAGCAGAGACGAAGGGCAGAAAGGCGTTGCTCGACTGATGGCGAGGGAGAGGGTGGTGGGAGAGACGCCTGGCTTGCGCTTGCATGTACTATGACCTGCGCACTGCGCCCCTTGTCCGAGTCGTCATCAGACTCGACCTCATCTCCATACACGTCAAGTGCTTCAAGGATACGTAGGACCGGTCGGACGATGTTGTAGTAGATGACAACTCGCCAGGAGAGTCGCTCTTCTTCCAGCGACGTCGGATTGTAGATCAGCTGGAACTGTTTCTGCAGGGTCGACTTGCCCGACTCTGCCTGTCCGAGCAGCAGCAGCTAGACACGTCGCGATCAGTCAGAATCGCCTCGTGATTTCAACGGCGCGGAGGAGACGCGCACCTTGACGTCCTCCTTGCTCTTCTTGTACCTCTCGCGGTCGAGCCTAATCTCCTCGTCGATGCTGTCGCTGATCCTTTTGGCCTCCTCCTCTCTCTGGAGCCTAAGCAACCTATCGCGATCCGTTTCGGTGGGCGGAGGGCGGAGGATGGCACTGAGGGGGTCGCCCAAGTCCGTGGCAGTGCTGTGCACGGAGGGGGGCCTGGAGGTGCGGATCATGGCGGTCGCTGGGAAGGGAAGGGACGAGCGGGAGGAGGAGGAGGACGAGTGGGAGACAGGGAATGATTGGGAGCCCTTTTAGGGGACCCGCAGGCCATCTGAGCAGCGCCCATGCGCGACGTGATGCGAGCCGGCCTCCGATCGCCGGCCGCCGTGCTGTGCCCTCCGCCGCGCCGGCCGGATCCGGAGCATTGTGGCGTCGCGTTAAAATTTAACGCGGATTTTGGTGCATTGTTTGGCTGTGTTTGTATCTTGCCTTTTTCGTTCGCTCACGTCATCCTTCGCCTTTGAGTCTGTCTGTCGCACTCGAGTTTAGAACAAAGTCCTGCACAGCACTTCAGTTCACGCTCAGCATGGTACGCAGCCTCCTTCCCATCCAGCCTCGCTCTGATGCATTCTAGTCAGTCACCCTCCATACCACCCTCGGCGACATCAAGGTATGCCACTGCGCCGTAGCACCGCGTCGAATAACCTCCCCTTCCATCATTGCAGATCGAAGTCTTCTGCGAGGCTGTGCCAAAGACCGCAGAGGTGCGTCTGATGTCCGCGTGTCTTTGATCTGCAGAACCCTGACCACTGCACCGCATAGAACTTCCTTGCTCTGTGCGCCTCCGGCTACTACGATGGCTGCATATGGCACCGCAACATCAACGGATTCATGATCCAGACAGGTGATCCGACTGGCTCAGGGAAGGGCGGACAGAGCATCTGGGGGCAGCCATTCGCAGACGAGCTCCGGACAACGCTCAAGGTGCGTGGTGGCCACGTACTCGTGTTCAAACCTCTCATTCACGCTTCACAGTTCAACAACCGCGGCATTGTCGCCATGGCCAATGCAGGACCCGACACAAACAAGTCTCAATTTTTCATTACGTACGCTAAGCAACCGCACCTCGATGGGAAGTACACCATCTTCGGCAAGGTTTGCCATCTCATCGGTGCCGCTGGCTATGATTTTGGCTCACACGTTCTTTCCGCTTCCGCTCTTCCCTCATGCAGGTGATCGACGGCGCAGATACCACCCTTGATGCGATGGAGCGCGCTCCGGTCAGCGCAAAGAACAGGCCACTCACGGAGATCAAGTTGACTCATGTGAGCTTCTCCACTCCGTTTTCCTTGCAATCTTCTTGCACGGCCACCGTCACAACCACATTCTCATTTCCTGTCAACGCATGACGTGTCCTTTTCGGCAAATGATAGCAACCACCCTTATGCTGTGTACGAAGCGCCTGTTCGGCTCCCGTACGCGAACAGAACCTTCGTATAGTGTATTGTGCTCCAATAGCGGTTCACCGCAGCAAGTTCGGGAAACCGAACAAACTGCGCCTGTTTCCGCAAACGCCGAGGCACTGATCGCGTTTTATCTCGTGTCCGGAACTTCCGTGAGTCGATGCTAACGCACCCCTCGTCACTTCCACAGATCACAATCCACGCAAATCCCATCGCCGATGACAAGCTCGTTGGCCGATAGTGTGCTCCGGACCTTCCATGCTCCGTCTTCCCTGCTGTGTTGCCGTAACCGTTGCATGATCTTCTGCTGCCTGTATCAGTATATTTTCTCGTTCTTCCATAAAGCCGTTACACGTGTGCGACTCCTCATGGCGGAGCCCTCCGTGACGCCCTTTGACAAAATTGGCCACGGGTGCAGGATCCCTGGGCGACCGCTTTGTCGGCTTTTGTCAGAGAAAGAATTGTTCGATGAATCTACCTATTTTGATGTCTCGTTGGGACCCGCTGGCCTGGTTCCGACCCCATGAATTTAAAGCTTGCAACCATTGTCGAGCTGCTTTGGGGATCTAGCTATGTTCGATATAAAATAATGGAAAGAAGGCGGGCCGTTGAAAGCGCTGCTACTAGCTCCGCGGTTCCCGCGCCCCCTCTTCTCGTGTTTGGTAGATGCACGTACTTGGCACAGGGAGGGAGTGAGCTGCCAGCACAATATATGTCGATTCTCCCTACCGTTGTCTAGGGATGGTCGAGCAACACAAGCCTCATTATTCCTTGTGCAAACCATAGATCTTCGTCATACACTAGTAACATTCCTATTGCTCACGAATAGTTCAATCCATCAAGTCTGTCTTTATTGAAAAGATCGTATTTCACTAAGACTGAAAATACAATCTGTCTACGATATTTGCGGTGGAGTCATGGGCTTACATCCCCACACAGAAGCATGATCAAGAACAAGTGACAGAAGAAGTTCGAGTCATTTCTATTGGATATTGGGGGCGATAGATCACGGCCAACGAAAGATGTAGAATTTCTCAAACAGATTGCCAAGACAACAACAGGGAAAGAAGAGTGATAGGAATCGATGAGTGACCACACACGGAATTCTCAACGAGTTCTCGACGAGTCAATGTGACAGATCTAAGCAAGATTGGCAAAACCCACGGCACCGTCATCAACCGAGAATGCGGTGTACACGCTGCGCATGAACCTGTACACCCAGTCGGATCAGTAACCGGATGTCATGCGCTGCTAGTCCATACTCACGTATCGCCGATGAGCCAGACGTTGTCACCAAAGCCAAAGTCATCGCCACCGAGGGCAGTCTGGCAATACCGTCGCCGATCTCGCCGAGGTTGAACCTGCACGCGATCAATAAGCATAAGCACAACAGATTCGACGTACGCATCAGCGGAGATTTGGAACGCGTTCTCGCCCCATCTGAGCGCAACCGTGGGGATGGAGTCACACGAGACGGCGTAGTTAGCATCGTCTATCTGATTGCACCCTGCACCGCCTCGTAAAACTGCTCCACCACATCCAGCGGGCCGTACATGAGCGTCGTGCCCGAATCGATGATCGTCTCGAAACTATCGACCACCGTCTGCCCGTCTACCAGAGCGCTCGCGCGGCCGATCTGCCAGAAGCCTCCGGAAGAGACGAGCGGACGGTAGTCGAGCTCGCCAGAGTAGAGTGAAGAGTCGGTTCCGCCGAGGTAAAGCTCCGATCCCGAGGAGGTGAGGTAGAAGGCGAAGACGCCCTCGGGGCCGGCGTCCTGCGAGACAACGGTCCAAAAGTATGGGTTCTGAATGCAGCATTCAGCAGGTGTGAAAGACAGTTAGAGAACGCGACGGACCGTATGCATGGTGGAGAGGGCAGGCCAGCCCACCCCGAGCAAGCCATCTTGCTGGCTAGCATCGATCTGTCCGTTGACATTGTCTACCGCTGAGAGCTCCTGCCCACTGACGGAGACGCCAGCAATGCTTACTAGATAGTAAAGGCCTCTCTGTTAGTACCACCAGTGTATATGCCAAAATGTAAAATACCAACCGGAGTCAGAATAGATAGGCCCGGACGCCCCGGATCCCTCCTCGTACCCAATCTCAAACGTGCCCTGCTCCTGCTCACTCATAAAGGACGCAGACGGATCGTACATATCGGCGAATCCACACCCGCCGCACTGCGCGGACCACACCCACAGCTCGGACGAGCCCCTGTCGAAGTCGATGTTGAACTGCTGTCCTGGCGTGCCGATGGAAATCGTGCCGGTCCGCATGGCTGAATTCTAGTCGGCTAGAGATTCGGACTGGCGCTTGGCGATATCCGAAGAGATATTCTCGGCGAGAGGGATATGGGCACCTGCGTGGAAGTTCTCGAGAAGTTCTCGATGCCGATGTTCTGGTCGATAGTCATGAGGTTGGGGCGGTGCTTGCTGTTGGACCGGCCCATTGTCGTCAGTGATTCCGTACATGATGTGTGGAAAGGAACGGACGCACTTGTGGACTCTAGCAGTCTCTCTCTTGAGGGCGTCCTTGTCGACGGAGCCGTCGGACTTGGTCAGCGAGCCACGCTTCTCGAGAGGGACGCGCATCCCGGTGTCCGCAATCGGGCCCACCGACTCGATGAGTGCGAGAGTGACAGTGATCAGAGAGGCTTTGGCTGGCGATGGTGGTGCTGGGTCGATTCGACGTGCAGGAGCTTGCTATTGGTGCAAACTCTCGCCTATCCTGCTTGATTTAATACAAAGTCATATCTTCCAGACCCGTACGCCCCTTGAGTTTCGTCGAAGAAGGGATGCACGGTAGTCACCATAAACAGTATGTGCTACGCATAGAGGAGCCCTGCGTTTCGCGCTTGTCCTCCTGCCACGAGGGGTCTCTTCGTGCTGCTCCGGTGAATTTTTCAGCTCTTGGTGATCGGCATTCAGGAGAACCGCATGTATAGTCACCGGGGAACGCAGATCAGCCTTCACGAGTCGGCGGAATTGCCGCATGGAGCACAATCCAATCTCTTTATGGTGCATTTCTCGCAGATGGGCCATGCAATTCACCGTTAATCGTAGGGACTCGATCATGATCGATGTAACGCATATCAAAGCATTATCGTAGCGACTGCACATTGCAAGCGATTGCAGCATTCGACGTCCATATTGTCTCTGTCGCATCGGATCAATGGGGATTTAACGTAGTGGCAGATTACATACACTAAGATGCGCAATCAGCATCGTATTGAACCTGGAGAAAGCAATAACTCTCCCCCACATGTTGAGAAAGCCTGTATTATACCTCCTGTCAACAGAATTTTGAGGTGATGTTCACCGACCGGCGACAGCATCCGCGCGGAAGCAAAATCGGACTAAAATGGCAGGTTTGGTCGATGATCTGACCACTGGTCAGAGAACGACCAGGTCCTTCTGAGTTCCGAACAAAAGCCGGCCGTTGTCATCGACGCGCCACAAAACGCGGTGTGACGAGAAGCGCGTGATCGCGACCGTCACTCATCATGAACGCCGCGTGGCGACGATGGCATGATGATCACTGTAATTGTTTTTTCGCAATGAGCACTATGTGCAAAACTTGTCACCGAGCTTTGATTTGCGTTGTACCTTGAGTGCTTTGTGGCACCGTAAACTAACTATTTCTTCAAAGCAGACAAGGGGTTCACTGAGATATGAAAGAAGACAACAGTCTCAGACTAATCTACATTATCAAAGCCATCAGCAACATGAGAGCAACGTAAGACAGGATATTACAAGGTAATGTGCAAGATCCAACCGTCCCGAGATATGAGCGTGGAAACATAGCGACCCGTGAGGCATATATCAGTCATTTGTTTGACCATTCAAACGATGGGCCACCAGGGCAGTCCAACGTTACCGACACTCCAAAGCTCGAGCTTCGCGGCGGCCGCGTCACCCTGACGCCCTCGATAAACCTCGCAAACACACACCCAGGCACTACTCCCAACTCGATGTCTCCCGAACGCGTCCTGCTTTCCCTCCCAACAACGCACCAGCCATCGTTGAATGTCTGCACAACCACCAACTGCTCGCCAAGGCTGAGCTGGAGCTCATCCGGCAATTCCGCCGCGAACACCTGGCGAACCTTGCGCTTATGCGATTCATCGAAGTACGATACGGAAGAGTTGGTGGAGTACGTGCTGTTGCGCATCGAAGAGTTGACTGTGCCCGTACCAGGCGGTACGGAAAACGATACAGTGGAGTACGTGCTGTTGCGCATCGAAGAGTTGCCTGTGCCCGTACCAGGCGGTACGGAAAACGATACGGTGGAGACACGGCGCGTGGTAGAGCTGCGGCTGGGTGGGCCTGAGGGCACGGATACGCGGCGAGAAATGCGCACCGCCGGCGGAGCAAGGAAGTCGGAAGGTCCTGGAGTTGACGGTCCAGCTTGTTCCGTCATTTGCACGCGTGGGGCGTCCTTCACGAGGATAGCCCTGTCTGGCATGACAACACTCGCAGTAAGCTGCGCGCGTGAAACAGCCTTTTGACGAAGAGGCTTTGCATCGCTGGGGCAAGAACTGATGAGGGGGGCTTGTGAACGATTACAGCTTTCCGCGACTTACTGGCTGTTGATCGTAATCTCGGGGAGTGCAGGCAGCTGAAGACCATCTCTCTCTTTTTTCGCTGCCCAGCTTTTCCTGAAGTAATATATGCTCAGCCAAAGAGCGCCCCCGGCAGCGATAACAATTGCAAGCAGTGCTCCGGCAAGTTGAGTATGGTCGCTGATCAGCGGAGATGTTGCCCTGCTATAGACGTGCGCATTGGTCTCGGTAGACGGCGTCGTGATCGTGACGTAAGCGTTAGGAGCCATAGAGACACACGGGTGCGCTGTTGACAAGCAGACGTCGAGTCGTGTATCTGAGCGGGAATGCCGTTATAAAGGGCTGCCGGTTTTTCACCCGGTATTCGCCCACCGGGAGCGAAGGGTCAGTAGAGACAGGTAGAAAGGACGATGGGGAGGGAGTCCCATTGCCATGCAGGCACGTCGTGGGCGATATACGTCCGGAGCGCTCCATCTACACGTACATCACTTAACCTAAACAGAGGAACCGGTCAACATGAGTCTTGAAACGCCCGAACAAGGGGAAGACGCTGATGTGACAGATAATGCTGGACAACTTACCGTCCGCGTTTTACGCGCTCCTGTCCACTCTCGAGACGGGCCTGGAGTCGGTATCCGAAATGAATTGAGGTCCTAGCTTGTCCTCGGAGTCGAGCTGCCCCCCTCGTTGGCGCCCATTCAGCTTGCCAAGCCGCCGTACGAGGCGTCATTCGAAACGCCAGCGGATCCGATACGGATGACCGAGAGGCGAGCGGTAGATAACATGTAAGCCGGAGAAGGAGAGGCTGTGTGAAGCAAGGCGTTATAGTAGCAACGTTTAGTATGATTCAAGCGAGGAGCCATCGAACACAGCAACAGAAGAGCCACAGATGAGAAGGGACAAATTTAGACATGTACTCAACGGGCTCCTTCCTGGTTCCGCAACTCGGACTGATAGCAATTGAAACCGACAGGAGAAGCGCCGTGCGGACGTAAAGCGACACTGAAAGTATCAGACGCATCCTGACTATCCTCATGTGTTCCTCTAATTCGCATCCTGCAAAACGAGTGCACTGGGGCTTGCAGAGGACCGAAACCATCACGGAGCTGGTCATTTGTCACCATTATTGATATGTTCTGTCTTCTAGTGGTTGCCGGAGAAGCAGAGATGCGAGCTTGAATGTGGGTGATAGTTGAGACAGCAGTGGAACGATCCGATGCTACCACCCTCCTCATTGAGGATGTAGCTCTGCGAAAACAGAGAGAAAACAACGCCAAAATACCCTTGTCATCGGCCAAGGCCAGCAAAAGGGAACACCACTGCTTATGAGACTGCTTGTATTTTGAGAGCTAGTAGAATCGGCACGCTCCTGGACACAGTCAACACAAGATGACAGCACATTAATCGCTGTCTTCTCGTCGGATCTTCATTCATAGAAAGGCCCACCTTTATATGCCCGCTCGGGGACTCCGAGCATGCCCAATTTTGACAGGCAAGAGTAGAGCTGGGTGACTGCCCAATCCGCAGCGCGCAGACACGCATTGATCTCATCACCACCGCACATCCAGCTCTGCGACAGTTCAGCACACCATGGGCAGGCCGAATTTGCGTGCGATGATGTACGTTGTCAAGAGCAAGATGGCCGAAACCAATTGTGAGGTGGCGCGGTGGCGGCGGCCCTGGCGGGCGGTTACCCTATTTGTGTCTTACAATACCCGGGTTGATGCAGCCGAAAAGATCATAATCAAGTCCGTCTCCGTAGCAATGCTCCCTTCGTCCCCTTCCTTCGCTCTGTACATCGTGTTCCCCTACTTGCCGTCCACTGGACGCAACTACGGGCTGAAAAGGAGTCGGCCGCCCGGTTCTGCTATCTAAGTTATCCCAGTCGTTCGTTACTACTCACAATCCTTTTCCCTGTACCGGCTGCGCCTGTTCGACCATTCGTACTTGACTAGAAGTCGCACTTCCAGATTCACAGTGACGCGAACGCGTGTTGGAGATGGCCCCCGCTGATGGCATGCTCGCCCGTCGCAGCGATGGCAGTTCGACGTCGTTGACAGGAAACACGGCTCAAATCATTGGTGTCTCCGTCGCCGCAGCCATCGCGGCGTTTGGCGCCATCTTCTTTGGCATCTACCTCTACCGGAAGAGGTTATCAGCCAAGAGAGAGAAGATTCGCGAGTCTGCCTTTATCAATGTTCGTGGCTTAGTTCGGGATGGTTTTCCTTCGCAGTCCAGTTCGCAGACAAGCTCTAGGTGAGTATCTTCCCCACTCTGAGCACTGGTCACAGCTGATGACACGAATGCGTTAGCGAATCGTTACCCCACGCACGAATGAGCAACCCTTTGCCCAGATCTCCCTTGTCCAACAGTGTCACGATGCCGCCACGGGTGGCTCTCCGCAAGAACGCGACGGAAGAGGAGATTGTCCAGTACTACTCTTCCCAGGGCAGATTACCGCGTCCATTCGCACCTTTCACCGCATCAAATGGTGACAGCAATCGTTTATCAGCAGTCAGTGCGCTACGCCCTCAGTCCACCGGCTCTTTCTTCTCCATGGTCTCCTCGTACTCCTCGCGTCGTGGCTCGACCGCCTCCTCCCTCTCTGCATTCGACGACGGCCACAAGCGCAAAGTCCGCCAGCTGTTCCATCCCACACTTCCTGATGAGCTGTTTTTGAGTCTCGGCGAGCGCATCGCAGTAATCAACAGCTACGACGATGGTTGGTGCATCGTCGGCAGAGACAGCATGCTCAAGCCAGGCGATGTCGAGCTTGGCGCAGTTCCTAGCTGGGTGTTCATGAAAGCTGTGAAGGGACTCAGAGCTGAGCGGCCCATCCGAACGTCGAGTCTCGGGGTAACCGTCACTCTTGATGCTCCTGGGCCTAGGCAAGATGTAATCTCCTGGTCGAACTTTTCGTAGCGACTCTACCTGTTGACCATCCTGTTCTCACTCAGTGAGATGATCAGCCTCTGCGCTCTGTTGTGTTCCCCAGCATCGTCTGTACCAACTCTCCATCTCCCGACCATATGTCTTCCTGCTCTATCTCAAGGGAGCATCGCCGCGTTGCCTTCAATCCTCAACCCAAATACCCTTCATGCTTCCTCGATGTCTCACTTCTCTGTGGCCGTTTCTCGTGAATGGATCCCGGAGGTCCGTCCACGATTCACGACGCCTATGCTACAGCGTCCTGTCACGCGGCGTGCCCGCCTCCTCTCATCCTTCCCGCTTTCTCTCGGACGTTGCATTATTACTAAATATAAGGCTGTCTCATTGTATGGGCATTATAGCCTGTTTGACACCCTTTCGACGTAGCTCGTATTCTAGAGGTATGGAACATTCATGACTGCCATAGTACTTGACGCAGAGTCAATGTTCTCCAGAAAAGCATTGTAGACTTATAATTGCCGTCTATGTACCGTACTTATAGTCCGGCTGTCGTCACAATTGAGCCTCTGCAATTTATTTATTCCGACTGTTCTGCTGCACTTGACATCAAGCGCTAATGTCCTCAACAAAGCCACCACCGCCATCTCCCTCGCACGTCTTGCGCACACACGCAGCCGCAGTGTGTGCCATCTATTTTTCTGATGATAACGAACGTCTCTACTCCGGCGATGCATCTGGTCGCGTCGTGATTACCAACACGCGTACTCTGCGGCCATCTGCGGTCTGGGACGCACATACGGACAGTATCCTCGGCATTCAGGAGTGGGAAGATCATATCATCACGTCCGTTCGTGCTGTCTTTTGCTGTTTTGCAAAATTACGTCCGGCTGCTCATTAATATGCATCGAATAGACATGGTCGAGATAACAAGCTGCACGTCTGGCAGCGCGTCCAGGAATTTGCAACGGCTCTCGGGAACTCTGCAGCCACACCCGGACTACAGACGCCTCAGTTGTGCTACTCAATGGATGTCAATGCCCTCAACTACTGTCGGTTTTCCTTGTGGCCCATTCCTGGAGCAGCAAGGGACAGCGAGCGGCGTGCTCTGATCGCGTTACCGAACCTGGTTGAGTCCTCCGTGGTACGTGTAAGACCGAGGCCGAAAACTCCCAGTCTGAACGTATGTTTGAGGCGGACATATGGGTTCTTCCCTCTAGACAGAGGCTTCATGCTGCAGTTGGCAAGATCGGCCTACCTTCGTCGACTTTGGAAGGTCGAGGTCTTAACCCCATAGGTGTGTTACGCATTATTTCTTTGATCTCACTGTCGTCAATAATAAACCTAGGTATCATCATGTCACTGCACCTTTATGAGGTGGAGCATCCCCACGTCTCTGGTCGTAAGCAGCTGCGGTTGCTATGTGCATACGAGAACGGTAGCGTGACGATGTGGGGATACACTCGACTTGACAAGGAGACGTCTGTGGAAGGCATTGGATGGGACTCATTGTGGAATGTCAAGCTGCATGTCGAATCAGGTAAAGAGCAGATCTCACGCGCATATAGCGCACTCAACGTGTATATATCCTCCAGTTATGGCAATGGCCGTGTCAAGAGATGGAAGTCTCGCCCTGACGGTCTCTGCAGATCACTTGATCGGACGCTACGATCTGCAGGTTGGCCTGTCCAAATGCGAGTTGATGACGATATCTGACTTTCCCTGGCATTAAGGCTGCCGACGGATCATCTCATCTTCACACAGCCTGCGTTGTTCACAGAACAAAGCACGCAGGCAATGGATCTATTGCTATCCGTGATGATGGTAAAGTATGCGCCGTGGGCGGATGGGACGGCAAGTGGGTGCATGCCGCTGGTCAGAATATTTGAGGGAATTGACTGCAAAAGCATTCAGAATCCGCCTATATTCCACCAAAACTATGAAACCATTAGGCACTCTCGAATATCACAAACAACTTGTACAAGCGGTCGCCTTCGCAAGACTAAATTCTCAAGTCACATCAGCAGATGCCTTGGAAACGAACGTTGAAGACGATAGCGAGGACGGGATGACGGAGCAAGAGAAATTGGAGAGATGCCGGTGGCTCGCCGCTGGTGGGCTTGATCAGAGGGTGTCCCTTTGGTCCCTTATCAGCTTCGGAAAATCTTGAATTTGGAGCAGCTTGGGATAGGTAAGTACTGCGTCATTTGTGACGGTGAGCTCTGTGTCTAACAGTGCGAGTGGCAGTAAGCTCCAGAATGACTCATACGCTGTTCACATAAAATTGAAGAGGTGGTCCTATGGCATCGACGAATCACTAGACAATCAGACAACCTCTCTATAGCTATCCTGAACTGTTCTCATAAGAGCATAGTCGTCCAAACTCTGAAATCGACTCATCGTTCTTGAAGCGTCGTCGGGACGTGCAGACACCTGAAGCCTATCGCTAGAGAGCCTCGCTGTAGGAAATCCGGGACTCGAAATCAGCATCTCTGTTGTCCAAATGTCTCATTACTTTGTCCTCCATGCCACGATCATCTCGCTATGTGCCTAACTAACGACTATTCTTGGGGTACGATTTTACGTGTGCTATTGCAGATGTTTCACGATAGTCAATTGCAACGTTAACAGCGTGGCTCGCACACGAAGTTTTTATCTCAAACGACTGAATATACGAGCCTCGCGGAGAAATCTGAGCCCGCAGTGAGTATTTGAGTAGCCAGTGATCGAGATCGCGCCTTGTCATGACCGTTTTTGGCAGGTTCTGTCGTTCAATGCAATCTCTCACTGTAGCCTCTCCGACACATACATTCTCTTCATCGGAAGGCTGCTGCATTGAACATATTCAGCGTGATTACAACAGTGGACGGATGCGAGATAGAAAATATCCGGAGTGATCTCACAGGCGGCGCGGATGGAAGGGCAGGATTGACAGCGACGGCAACGGCAAGACGGAGTGTTCGATAGTGATGGAGTTGAAGGAGGACCTCGAGCTCTGCGAGGGCCGCCTCCGTCTCTGTCAAGTGGCCTTCGACTGGTGCTACAAGGACCGATCCCGCTTCAAGCGCAACTTCGACGATCTTTCGTTCTTGCACGAGGCGATCAAAGAGACACTCATCGCTGAGATCCGGAAGTATCAGGACAATATTGCGACTTGCAAGCGCTCGAACCTCGCATCGGCTGAAGCACTGGAAGCCGCGGAGGAGACCATCGACTTCCTGGAGGCTGAGAACTATTTCGCCCAGGTTTCATCAGAGGAGCAGGTTCGCAGGTTACAGGCCGACAATGCGGCCCTCGTTGCGGAGCTTCGGGCGTACAAGCACAGAATTGAGTTGCTCGAGAGCGAATCGGACGGGACACAAGATGACTGCGGTGAACTGGACTGCGACAAGGAGTATCGTGCGGGAACGCTGGAGTATTGTCAGGCTCGTCTCGCTCTCTGTCAAGCAGCCCTATCCTGGCAAGAAGACAACCGGCGCCGCTACAAGGCAGAGAACGATGGCCTCAAGCATGAGAAGAAGCAGGACGAGCTCACCAAGCAGGCGTTCGCAGACGAGGTCCAAAAGCAGATGGCAAAGAATGTCTCGCTCGAGCGCGACAAGCGCGTAGCAGCCCAGTCCCTCGAGGCCGCAGAGGACAGCATTGACTTCCTACAGGCGGAGAGCGTCTTCGAGGGGCAGGCGTTCCATCAACGGACCCTCGAGCTAGAGACGGGTCTGGCGGGGAAGGACAAGGGATGAATCGACTGCGGGAGGACCTGGCTGCTTCCGAACGCCGGGGACACTCGCACGAGCCCAATGCCACTGCACATGTACAATGGAATGTGGTTCTCTTCAAGGGCAAGATCGACGCGGAGAACGCGTCTCAGCAGGCTCTCGAATCCGTGAACACGGACCTCCGCAAGCGAACGGCCGAGTTCGAGCAGAAGACCGATACGCTATACCAGCAGGTCGTGAGCCTCACGAAGGACAACGAGTCACTTGAGAAAGAGCTGAAGGACATGACGGCCGACCTGGGCGCGGTCCGAGAGAGAGAGAAGTCGTGGTCATTCGTCGTGAAGGCGGAGCAGAAACGAGTTCGCAGCGACCAGAGCGACTCGCAGGCGACGGTTTCGGGTGTTGTCAAGTACTCGTACGGTAGTCCCGAACCAGCGCCATCGGCCTCAGCATTCGCAACCTCGATCTCTCAGGATAATGTCAAGCGCATCCACGTGCCGAAGTCGGGTGACGGAACTTGAGCTCGGAGTCGTGGCTATAAGAACACAGGAATCAGGTACATTCCTATATTCAGATCTTCGCTCGGATGTTCTGACTCGATCTCCTCACCTTACGCAGGTGGCAGCGTACGGATCTTTCCGTATGTTGATTAGGCGGAGAATGTCGACGCAATATCAAGTGTTTACTGCAAAGGGCACTGGGGTTTTCCTTCTCTTTCTTTCTTGGTCCGGGTCTATACTGCATGTGTCTCTCATCTATTTTCTCTCATCTGTCTCTTTTGTAAATCGTTCGCGACTTACGGAGCCTGTGTCTGTACCCATAGCTCGCCACGAGTCTATGCATCGCGTTGACCTAAATCGTGTGCAATGAGGACCAGACTGCTCGAGCAGACTCGTGAGTCATACTGCGGACCTCAAGGCATCAATCTGTGTTCCAACCCGTTGAAGCGAGGAGCACGCAGACGACGGGCATCAACATATCTATTGAGTTTCTAGCAACACATCAGAAGACCGGCGAGGCTCGTATCAAAGCAATGTAATGATCCCAAGCTAAGTAAGAGAAGCACAGCCCACAGCCCTGTCGTCCACCGAGAACGCCGCGTAGACGCTACGCGTAAAGCTATCGATGAATCAGTTAGTTTGTTGATGCAGCATGGGGTTTGAGTCACTCACGTATCCTCGACAAACCAGACAGGGTCTTGCAGAGCATTGTCGAGGTTAGTTCTTTGCAGCTGGGTAAGTCAAATCTGCAGGAATAGATTTAACGGACGTCCTCGACGAGCATATATACTGGCTTTTATGCAAAATCGGAGGTTTGCCATCCCTCGTCGGTCTCAATGCAATGAACCTGACATAGCAACCTTGTCAACAGCTCCGGCTGCTTTTTTGACCATCGAGGAAGCCGGCATTCAAGACGACCATATGCTTCCCTCTCAGAAGACGACGACGATGCCGGTGGGAAATGCAGATCACCGTCGAGAAATCCACCGGATTGCCGCAAATGGACGCTCCGGTGATCGCTGTTCAGGAGAATGAGGACCATACTCGGCGAAAAATTGCATTTTTAACGATAGTCTGAGCAGCGATGCATAAGCTCCATGGCAAGTGGGAATGACGCACGCGATATTGCGTTACCAGAAGGAGCAATTCTGCGCATTAGACGCTTCAACATCGCCAGTGTGAAGACCCGGCCACTTTCGGAGATCATCTTCGTTGAGTAGAATGACCGTTATGAATACCGGAGATTCTGGTTTAGGACGGCCATTATCTACTGTGGGAGATCTGAGCGTTGCCGGAGGATAAGCAAGGCCCGAACGAGAAATGCTCCAACAGCACCCGCGGCGCGGCGGAAGCAAAATGGCCAACGTGTTTGGCAATGGGCTACAATTCAAATAGTTGGTCCTCACAACAATCAGGGATATAGACATGCACTTACCGTTCACGTGTTGGCTTTTGGGGCCTGGGAGGCACTGCGGGATAGCAGTGGACCTCGGGGGCATCGGAGCCGGGTACAGGGGCTGCAGGAATGGCAGCCGGATAAGTGCCGGGTGTGCGAGCTGCGCCGCCTGCCCTGAAGTGGCATGGTTAAAAGGGAGGTAGTGAACGTAGCGTTACCTTGCTCGTTTGTACCCAAATCCCAAGTGGTGTCGTGAGTTATTGGACGTGGCTGTCACAGATTTTCACCACAAAGTCCGCACGTGACTTTTCTCACACCACAGATCACGTGCTACACCAATATCTCACACCACTCAGCCACAGACGTGACGCGTAGAGATCAGGTGATAGTCCACATCACATGTTATGGTCCAGACCCGTGGATGATACGGTCGGACCTGTCTATTCCAGGATACAATAGAGGCAC